>NW_024540293.1:0-288990 GCF_016647625.1 Suillus subalutaceus
AAGAACGTGATCAATTACCTTCCATATGTACATACTAGTGTCGACATCCCGCCTTCACGCAAGCAATCAATAGTAATGGTACCTGTGCTTGATGATAACATATGGACCAATCAGTCATACATTCAAGTTCCTGGGCTGTCCACGCACATTAACATTACTAGTAATTGACTTGATGATAACGGCGGAATCAATCAGTCATTTCGCGTTGAACGCTCATTCAAGCTGCTGTGCTGGGCTGCACTTTGATCATGCTACTAACGCGACAACTCTCCGCCAAGCCGTCGGGTGCCTTGTGCATCCCCGCTCCGCACCATGACGTTCCCAAGAACCCCTACGATCACACGCCAACCTGAACACCGAAACACCCGAAACGATTCAAACAAAACGTGCTCCGTGGGTAGACCAACGACTACTCACGAAGGGCCCCGTCCCGTCCCTCCCGTCTCTTCCATCATGATCACGTTCCAACTGGATCACCTGACCAACTATATCATGATGCCGACGAGATAGGAGAGGAATTTCATGTTCGCCAAGATTGACGTCACCGGATGGGAGTGCCCGTGTCCGAGTCCGAGTCCGCAATCAAAATTTCTGCTATTGCTGTAGATATGATGATCAGACTATGCATAGCTATAGGTGATCGCATCGAGCTAATAATACCGATAGGGATTTGGATTTAGATTTGGACGCATGAATTCTTTTCGCTGCGGATGCGATATTGATCGTGTGGATCGAATATATATTGGTTTGCGGGACTGGTAATAGCACTGGTACCGGTCTTCCTATCATAAGTATAGCCGGAGCCCCTAATATGTTCGTCGTGATTCAATGATGCACTCACTCATCGCAAGGACTTCTCTACTTAACGTGCTCATAACACAAAACACGACAACGTCCGCCCGGGGATTATCAAGTCCAAATCAAACAGGCGTTGATCACTTCCAACGGTGAACCCGTCATCCCCACCCCTAACTGCCACGAGATAGGAAACAGAACCACTCGCTCGAGTTTACCGTTTCATTCCCGGATGATGCCACCATGATTGCATCCCGAAACTAGACTCGGGTCATAGGTTTAGTAAAAGCTATGCTGATACCGATTGCGCCTTCCCTTCCACTAAGCTCCAAGTCTAATAATAGTGATTTGCAATGTCACGTTCTCGTTTGTATTCCAGATACGAGTGGATATTGCTATCGTGCGTTTGGTCGCTCGTTTGTAAGTGGAGGGCTTCGATGGGGAATGGGGATGGGGATCCGTGCTATACTAGTCTTGGCGGGTCTGGGCACGGGTATGATCGGAGCTACTGATACTAGCTAGTATTATTCGTATTCGCGAACCTAAATGATGCCATTAAGTGAAGTTCCATTAGGTGGTTTCGTATCAGTACTAGTACTTATCGGTATCGGCATCAATCACGCCACCACGGTTGACGTCCTTTGACGCAGGGCAGTGAGACTCTGGGATGGGAGAATACTGTGAGTTAACAGATCGCGAGCTTGGGAAATCAGTAGACAGACTTGGCATTTGTTGTACTTGAAACTTGAGTCTTGTAGTAAAACTTTGATGATCGTTTCATGTCAGGAATCGCGTACCAAGAGTTTAAGAGAACTGCGTGTGATCTGACACCGCAGACATGAGACTGTAATTCGGGTCGTCACGTCCGCATCATTTCAACCATATCCATCCGCGTCTTGACCCGAGTCGTGTGTAAAGGCAAAGTCTCCTGCGAAAGACGGGGGTACCAATCAGCCTCCCTTTTGTGGCAATCTCATGTTTCGATATGAGAATAAGTACTCAAGACACCTTAGCACATGCATCCTCATATCACAACAAATGTGATGATCAAGATAGTTTCGAACCAGATGGTGCATGGTTCAACTGAAGTTTGGCCCTGATTGGCAGAAGCCTTTCATCCTAACAGATACAAACAACACCTTCAAATTCCAAGTTGCAACCGGCGGGTGCCTGCAGGACCCATGTGGTTTAGATGACAACATCACTCCGGAAAAACCCAGAAAATGGCCTTATCGCACAGGTGAGTCAATGCCAAGCAAAAACAACACACAAAAGTTCAAATGCATTTTCCCATGGCCATGGCCAGGTCTCCACATGTTTCAAGTTGTGTCCTAAACTGCCGTACAATTGCGCAATATCTTACATATGTCCACCGACCCGCAAAATAACATTCTTGGATGTCGTATTCGTGCAGCATGTCTTTGCAAGGAACGTTCGATGCTGTGAAATTCTATGCCTCGAGGCTTTGTGGCTATGTATTCTCTTCCGGCTTAACCCACTCGTCCTAAAGGCTAGGTCCCGATTTACTCAAGTATGTATTATAATCGTCCATGTGATGCTAGCCTACGCACAAGGGGTTTTTCTTACCTCATTTCGCACCGCGCCTCCTCCTCCCGGACGCAGCACCTCTCCACGTTTGGCATCACACTTGCGACGTCACGGCTACCCAACAATCTCCAACAAATCGGTCAACACAATGCGGAGAAGCCTCTTACTGAATTGAAGAAGAAGTCTTTCGAAATGGCGGATACCGCCTTCGCTCAAGAATTTTTTTCCACCTATCATACGTGACCCATGCTGCCGCCGACATAGCTTGAAGTTATTTAGTCAGATTGGAGATATGAAATACCAGATGAAGATTCTAGTCACGTACGCATTCCACCAATCCGACAAAAAACAATTTGAACAACTTCGGAACGCAATTTAGCTATGTATCCTGTGCTGCAATGATTGCAATATTGATGATGACACCCTCGTTTGTCCCTTTGATCATCATTTCGGAACAACTCCAATCCCGAGTCCGTTCCTGTCCCTCCAAGCCCCACCCAAAAGGCAGTTCCCGACATGCATCAACAAATAAACCGTTTTGATCGGAAGTTACGATGTCGATGTATCTAGGGCATCGACAGGCCATTACTCTCAAAATGAAACGTCTTGCGAGATGGGCTTACGACGCGATGGCGGGGTACGCTTCATTATGTATTATGACTGAATGGCAATTACGTTATACCGAATAGACGATCAACGATCTTCGCGACCACCTACGTACGCATCGTCAAGACGTCTTATACATCGAAGCACTCATCTAATCTCGAGCTCGATCATGTGATTGTGATTGTGATTCCTCCCCAAGATCGATATGCATGTATTAATCATCGAGCGTCTTCTACCCGAAGAACCTCGTTTGGATAGACTGGCTCTTGGGTTTGGTATGGGTACTTGGCGCCTGGCATTTGGCCCTCGATAACCCGCTCTAGATGGCCGGAACATCCTTCTCCGCCTTCGTCCATCGGAATTTTAATGAGTCTTCTTCTATTGTGCCTAAGGTTCGGGCGAAGATCAAGCTAGCGCTCAAGGTTCGTACCTGGTCAGGTTTGGATGTATGATATCTATGCGTTAACGTTTATCCTGATAACCTTTCAGATCTAATGCGGACACCGTTCTACGGGACTGAGCGCGCGAAGGGATTCACTATCTTCAGCGCCAACGTCGATATCCCGCCTTCGCGCGCACAACATCTAATATAATGGAGCTTGATGCGCGCGAAATCTAATTGAGCTCGAGGATAACAGGGGGATCGTCCTGACGAATACGAATGCTCAATATTCAATTCAGTCGCTTGTTTTCGTTTCATTGATTGCTGGGTTTGCGCTTCGATACTAACATAGGAAGTTTTAGCAGCCTGGGTTGTCGGATCTTGTTTTGATGGCCTCCTCGTTCCACGGGCTGACGAGAACACACATGTACATCGTCATCATACGCTACATCTAAGCATATAGCCACCTGAACCCAGGACATCCTTCTTCGTCCTTGTCCATCGCAACAATTGAGGTTTCTTCCAGAAGTGCGTGCTTCGGGCGAAGATCAAAGGTCTTATATAGTACCTGGTCAGGTTCGGATGCAGTATGTCCAAGTATTAGGTCTAACTGATAACCTTTCAGATCAACTGCGGATGCCGTCCCATGTACAAGGCTGGGATAACATAAGAAATGGAATTAATGAGCTTCGCCAGTACTTGTCGATATCCCGCCTTCGCGCAAGAAATCTAATTGAACTTGATGCCTCGAGGGATTACCTCGATGTATATCCAATTTAATCGCTCGTTTCTCTGATCGTTGACTGTTGGCTTGTACACTTCGATACTAATTCGCAGCCCATGTTATCGGGTCGCCTCCCCTGTTCGGTATGCCCGAGAAACATCCACGACCATGTGCAATGTGCATTACCACAATCACACGCATTGCAGGACGCCACCGCACACCGACGTATATGGAACAAACGCAGTCACCTACCAAGGATATCATTGCCTGGCTTCGAATAACTCATGGGCATCCATCGCCGTAAGTTCTTCTTCCAAGTTTCGGTCTCTGTACCTGGCCAGGTTTAGATGTACAATGTACAAGCGTAAGTAATGGACTACTTATCCTAATAGCCTTTCAGATCCATTGCGGATGCCGTCCTATACACTTGGCTGAGTTCGCCTAAGGAATGTAATTAATTAGCTTCCAGTGTCGATATCCCGCCTTCGCGCACGAAATCTGATTGAGCTTGATAATAGCAGAGGGATGATCATCACGATGAATATCCAGTGACTCATTGAACACTGATATTGATGGCTCACTTATGCACTTCGATAATAACACAAGAAGTTCTCCCAAGCCATCATCTTCTCCGTCCCGCATGTTCCCAAGAAACGGAAACACCCACGTGCATGTGCATTGTCAAAATCACACGACACTACTCCCACCGAAACATGTGGAACAAGCACATAGTCAGCTCGCTTAGAAAGGTAGGCGAACATCTACTCACGAAAGGCCCCGTCTCTGAGACAGTTCTGCATATGAAGCGGTCACCCATATGCATGATGTACGATCCTGCGAGACAAGATAGGAAACGCGACATCGCTAAGAAGGGGGTACCCGAGCTCGCCGCATCTTTGTGCTATTATCGGCTTCATACTTGCATGCGCATATGGCTGATCGCGCCTCCTTCTAATAATATAATAGGAGTTGGATCAGAGTTCTCTTCGCGATGCGGATGGGTGTTGCCATCGTGCGTCGGGATCGACTCGCCGTTTATGTGAAAGAGATGTCTCGATGAGCATCGGGGACTTGGTCTCGTATCCATAATGAGTGCCCATAGTATGCAATGTGGCAGTTCACCGCGATCGTGATTCTAGAATTGATGATGATGGGCTTCTAAAGCTGGGCGATGGTTTCATATCAAGATCAGTATCAGACGATATTGCACATGGTGAGAAGATGGGCGGATCGTTGTGAATACGCCACGGATTGTGAACTTGGCAAAACAGTATCAGACGATCGCAATCAATATTCGGTGCACTTGATGGTAGTAAGGAAGGTTCAACAATATTGGAAATGGGACTGCAGTGAGATGACGGGAAGCAGTCGCATGCACATTGATCGAGTGATCCCATAGACTGAGAATGGTGGCAATCTGAGAGTCTGAGTTAGATGATAGAAAGTAAGGTCATAACTCACGGGGAGACAACAATCAGGCTCCTCCATCTCCATTTTATGATGTATCTGTTATGATTTGTGGAAGTTTCGAGTTTCAGGCTACTAAAAACCTCGGCCAATCACAACAGATGCGTATGGTCCATAGTGCTAGTAGTGTCGAAAAACGAATATGAACGGTTGACTTTGGTCGACCTAACATGAGTTTGGTCCTGATTGGCAAAGGCCTCTCATCCTAACATATACAAACAACGCCTTCAAAATTGTAAGTAGGGAACTTACCAGTGCTCTAGATCTACATGGCGACATCACTCGGGAAACGCAGGCAAAGAGAAGAAGACGCACAACCCTCACTACCACACGGGTAAGTCAATACTTGCTCATCAAACCACACAACATAACATTGCACTTTGTCAGGTCCACACTATTCGTATCCAACCTCCCTTACGATGCAACATCCACCGACCTACAAACAACATTCTCAGACCTAGCACCCGTGCGCTACGCTTTTGTCGTATCCAAGAAAGGATCTGGGGAATCCAAAGGTTTTGGTTATGTATCCTTTTCTATCAAGGAGGATGCGCAGACTGCTTTCGATACCGCGTCGACTGAGGGGATCGAGATCAACGGGAGGAAGTTGAGGGTCAAATGGGCGGATAAGAAGATGGTGTGTTTCGTTGTCGTTTATCCGTGGATGGGTTTCTTATGGGTGGAGTGTAGGACAAGGACAAATTTGAAAGCTCGAAGGAGCGCGTTGAAAAAGATAAGTTTAGAAGCTCGAAGGAGCACGTTACAAAGGAGAAGAAGCGAGAGGCGAGAAATCAAGAGGTGAAACCGCAGAAAGTGATAAAGCAGGAGACAAAAAAACGCGAGCAGGAAGTACAAAAGCAGGAGGAAAAGGCGAAGCTTGAAGAGGTCAATGAGAGTGACGCCGAATCAGATGATGTTGAAGAGGGTGATGTCAAGATGGTCGACGTTGAACATAATGAAGCTGAGCCAAGTGGTGCTGAAGACGAAGAGGGGCAGTTGGGTCTTCATGAAGACGAGCACAGCGACGAGGACGAGGACGAGGACGAGGACGAAGACATCGAAGATGACGACGAGAAAGAAGCCATAAGTGTTGAACATCATCAACGTCCCATGAAACTTCAGCTACCTCAAACGGACACAGGTACCACACTCTTCATCCGCAATATCCCCTTTATTGCTACAGAAGACGAACTACGGGCACTGTACGTGTACCTTCCCCCACCACCCGTGTGCGCTAATACTTCATGGTGTAGATTCCGTACATTTGGGGCTCTGCGGTACGCTCGAATTACCGTCGAACCAGGCACCGAACGTTCGCGAGGCACCGGTTTCGTTTGCTTCTGGAATAAAGAGGTCGCCGACAAGGTGATTGAGCAAAGCGAGATATTGCGCGCCGAAACCATGGGCTCGCAGCAAGTACGTCTCATTCTCCAATGTGCGATGTATCTCTGACACCTCTCAGCCAACAAAAAACCCATTTACCCTGCCGTCGATCTTAACACCTGACCCATCTTCAGGCGTAGCTAAAAGTCTTGTACTTCATGGTCGCACTTTGGACGTCGTGAGAGCTGTCACGCGGGATCAAGCAGGTAAACTGAAGGATGAAGGCGAGAGAAGACGAGAAAAGGCAGACAAAAGAAATCTTTACTTGTTGCGTGAAGGAGGTAAGGTTGATTTTATTGTCATCCCTCTTATCTTTGTAAACCAGAATTCTCCAGTCATCTTGCCCAATACGCCAGCAGCCAGCACCATACCACCCATTGAACTGGAGAAGCGGACAAATTCATTCACTGCCCGCCGCACGATGTTGCGGACAAATCCTTCCTTATACGTATCGAAGACCCGACTCAGCGTTCGCCAGATACCCCTATTCGTCACTGAGCGGACTCTCAAACGCCTCGCCCTCCACGCTCTTCGTACATTCAAAGATGAAGTCCAAAAGGGAGAACGCAACGGTTTGACTCCCGAGGAGCTGGAAGAAGCTACCAAGGAATCCGATGAACCAGACGACTCTAGCACGAAACCGAAGGTTGGGAAACGATCGCAGGGAAGCAAATCCAAAGTCCAGCAAGCCAAAATCGTGCGTCAACATGAACGAGTAGATCCTGTCACAGGAAAAGGTCGCAGCAAAGGTTACGGATTCATCGAGATGCCGCGGCATGCGGATGCGCTACGCGTTCTTCGATGGGCCAACAACAACCCTGCTGTTACGCCACTTCTGAGCACCTGGTGGAAAGAAGAGCTCGGAGATCTCATCAAGCTCGAGAAGGGAAAGGGGGAGTCTGATGAAGCTAGACTGAAGCGGATGAAAGATGAGCTAGAAGGCCAGGTGAAAACACCTAAGGGTACGCTTATTGTGGAATTCTCCATAGAAAACGTGCAGGTCGTCCAGCGAAGAGCGAACCAGAACAAGGAAAAACCGACAGCATTTGTATGTATGATTTACTTCTATGATCACTATTTCTGACTTAGATTTAGACACGCGTCCCAAAAAGCCACGGTGAAACATCTCAAGAACCGCCTATGAAGAAACGACGCGTTGTGGCTGATGAACCGCCAGCGAAGCCTGTGAAAGAAGAACATGGTAATGGTAGTCAGAGCATCGGCGCAGTCATCGGTAGAAAGAGGAGGGAGCGCAAAGCTGCCAAGAAGGGCGGAAAGTAGCCCTCGAGTGCTGTCTTGATGTGTTCTGTCCCTTTCTCGTATTGACTTATCCCGCTTAAATTGACCACAGTATCATCAACTGTCATATCTTATGTTGGGTCACCTACCGAAGGCTGATAACAGTATAAGACTCGCTGTGTTTTGATCATTGGGGGATGCCATATGTATCTGTGGCAGCGGGTTTGGAGCGGCCCGGGAGAGGCAAGCAGAATTTAATCCTACAGCTCTCACGGCCATAATATCAAGGACTCATCGATATCAATCCACTGATGCCGTGATGCATTATTTTTATGATCCCGCCGTTATCGATGAAAGCACACGGGTCAACTAGTTCACAAGCTGCGTATTAATAACCAAGGCCACAGAAGAATAAGGTCTTACCAAACGTCTATTCACTGCGCATCGTGACTTATTGTACTTATGTCTGACCCTCAAGTATGGCTAATCACAGGTGAGTATCCTTATTTCCTGTGGCCGCGTTGGCGCATATCAAATTCCAGAGATAGCAGTAACTTACGCCGATCATATAGGTACATCATCAGGCTTTGGTCGCCGTCTAGTATCAATCGTTCTAGAACGCGGTGATCGTGTAGTCGCGACGGCCCGATCTCTGCAGACAATACAAGATTTCCCCCAATCTCCGAACTTGCACCTCCTAGAGCTCGATGTGACTTCTGGAATAACTGTCATCAAGGAACGGGTGGATGAGGCGGCTAAGGTGTGGGGCAGGATTGACGTGTTGGTGAACAATGCGGGTATTGGGCTGCTGGGACTCCTCGAGGAATGCGGGTAGGACACAAACATGTCTTTTTTCCCGTGCCTAATGTATGTTATCGGTCTAAGGGCAGACAGGATGATAAGACAATTCCGCCCTAATGTCTTCGGTGTGCTGGACGTCACGAATGCAGCATTACCATACATGCGTGAAAGTAAGTTTCCGGGAATGTGTATGTAACACGCGCTTTGAGCTCTGCAGGGAAGAGTGGTACAGTAGTCATTATCGGGAGTCGTAGCGCCTGGAGGCCTGAACTCACGGTAAGTAGCGTTATCCATGGTCGATAGTGGTTAAACAACGTCTGTTTCAGGGACTTGGTGAGTTGCGCCTTTTAAGATCTTCCGTGGTTGACCATGCTACGGCTGGCAGGCGCTTATGCCTCATCAAAGGCAGCTGTGCGGGGTAAGTCGCGTGTACACGTTACATCGTTCATCGACTGAAAATTCCTGCAGTAATGGGCGAAACACTTGCCGTGGAACTCGCACCATTCAACATACGCGTCTTAATCGTCGAGCCTGGCGCCTTCCGCACCGAAAACATATGCAGCAATAAATTTGACACGTGGACGAATCCTATACCTGATTATGATGAAACACGAACCAAGGCAGAGGCGAGGCATGAGGCTACCCCTGGAAATCAACCAGGAGATCCCATGAAGGCAATGAAATTCGTCGTAGACGTCGTAAGAGGAGAAGGTGTTGCAGCTGGAAGGGAGTGGCCGTTGTATCTCGTCTTGGGAGAGGATGCAGAGAGGGATGTCAGAAACAAATGCATGATGATGTTGAAGCATCTTGATGAATGGCAGGACGTAATCCGGGACGTGAATCTATGAACCGATCAATATCACACAAACTATGTATAGGGTAATCATTATGAATACAGGATGGAGATGTGCACTTGATTCTTTTTTGGTCTCGAGGAAGAAAAAAGGTGCATTGTCGTGAACCTCTTCCTTCTTTATGATCTGGCTAGGAGACTACCAGGAGCTGAAAATATACGGACCATCGTCAGCAAATGTCAGGGAAAGTGAGCCCCTTTCACATGCCAAAACTGGCTCACGAGCACGCTCACTATATGCGTGCGTGATGACTACTTCAATTTATGGAATAGCTAAGTGTGAGCCACCTACTCTTCGACTGAGACGCAAAGAATAAGTCACGCATGCGCTGTCAAGTTCGTGAAAAAATTACAAGAGTTTTTGACATACCATCGTGGTGTTTGATGTATTGGTCATTGATTGATCAGGAGCTGGTAATGCTTATTGTCTGGTGTGATTTCTGTATAACTGGCTTGTGACTAGCAACCCACAACGAAAGATTAGGAATCAGATTGCAGCTGTGCATGACGCCTCCTAAATTCATATTGCCCCCAATTTTGCAGTACATGATTGTTCAAATTAATCTGACATTAGGTGACGGCGTACCATTCGCTGCATCGCGGGTCGGCAAGAACCCTCATCTCTGCCTCAAGGAACAGATGAGGGAAAGTTTATGAAATCCTCTGCCTCTTCACAGGTCTGCGGGTGCGCTACGCGTTCTTCGGTGGACAAACAACAACTCTGCTGTCACGCCACTCCTGAGCACCTGGTGGAAAGAAGAGCTCGGAGATCTCATAAAGCTCGAGAAGGGAAAGGGGGATCCTGATGAAGCTAGACTGAAGCGGATGAAAGATGAGCGCTCTAGAAGGCCAGGTGAAAACACCTAAGGATACGCTTATTGGGGAATTCTCCATAGAAAACTAGACTCGTGATCAGCCCGTCTATGAGGCGCAGTGCGCACGTCACGTCAACATAGCGAAAGTTATAAGCATTGATTTTGTATTACGTTGAAAAATTCACATTCTTTCATTGGCCAGAAGTCACGTTATCCTGCGAATCCGCTCGACATCCAAATTCAAACCCAGTTTTACCAGTCTGTCTAGACGGGCTGGTCACGAGTCTAAGCTCATAATATCAAGGACTCATCAATATCAACTCAGTTATACCGTGATGCATTATTTTTATGATTCCGCCGTTATCGATGAAAGCACACGGGTCAACTAGTTCACAAGCTATGTATTAATAACCAAGGCCACAGGAGAATAAGGTCTTACCAAACGTCTATTCACTGCGCAGCGTGACTCATTCAGTACTTAAGTACTTATGTCTGACCCTCAAGTATGGCTAATCACAGGTGAGTATCCTCATTTCCTGTGGCGCATATCAAATTCCAGAGATAGTAGTAACTTACACCGATCATCTAGGTACATCATCAGGCTTTGGTCGCCGTCTAGTATCAATCGTTCTAGAACGCGGTGATCGTGTAGTCGCGACGGCCCGATCTCTGCAGAAAATCCAAGATTTCCCCCAATCTCCGAACCTACACCTCCTAGAGCTCGATGTAACTTCTGGAATAACTGTCATCAAGGAACGGGTGGATGAGGCGGCTAAGGTGTGGGGCAGAATTGACGTGTTGGTGAACAATGCGGGTATTGGGCTGCTGGGACTCCTCGAGGAATGCGGGTAGGACACAAACATGTCTTTTTTTCCCGTGCCTAATGCATGTTATCGGTTTCAGAGTGGACATGATGACAAGACAATTCCGAACTAATGTCTTCGGTGTGCTGGACGTCACGAATGCAGTATTACCATACATGCGTGAAAGTAAGTTTCCGAAGATGTGTTTGTAACACGCGCTCTGAGCCCTGCAGGGAAGAGTGGTACACTAGTTATTATCGGGAGTCGTAGTGCCTGGAGGCCTGAAATCACGGTGAGTAGCGTTATCTATGGTCGACAGTGGTTGAACAACGTCTGTTTCAGGGACTTGGTGAGTTACGCCTTTTAAGTTCTTCCGTGGATGACCAATACTACGGCTGGCAGGCGCTTATGCCTCATCGAAGGCAGCTGTGCAGGGTAAGTCGCGTTGAATACATACACGTCACATCGTTCATCAACTGAAAATATTTGCAGTAATGGGCGAAACACTTGCCGTAGAGCTTGCACCATTCAACATACGCGTCCTGATCGTTGAGCCTGGCGCCTTCCGCACCGAAAACATATATAGCAATAAATTTGACACGTGGACGAATCCTATACCTGATTATGATGAAACACGAGCTGAGACAGCGGTGAGGTATGGGGCTATCCCTGGCAGGCAACCAGGAGACCCCATGAAGGCAATGAAATTCGTCGTAGACGTCGTAAGGGGAGAAGGCGTTGCGGCTGGGAGGGAGTGGCCGTTGTATCTCGCCTTGGGAGAGGATGCAGAGAGAGATATCAGAAACAAATGCATGGTGATGTTGAAGCATCTTGATGAATGGCAGGACGTAATCCGGGACGTGAATCTATGAACCGATGAACATCACACAGCCATGTATATATAGGGTAAACGTCATGAATACAGGATGTAGATGAGTAGGTTTAATGTACTTGATTCGTTTTTTTTGGTCTCGATCGAGAAAGCTAAAAGGTGCATTATCGTGAACATGGTATCCACACTTCATTTCCTCCTTATATACGAGGAACTTATGAACGACTGTCTCCCTTCTCTATGATCTGGCTAGGGGAGACTACCAGGAACTGAAATTTACAGACCATGCCCAGCAAATGTCAGGGAAAATGAGCCCCTTTCACTGGCTCACGAGTACGCTCACTATATGCGTGCATGATGTTGATGGAATGGCTAAGTGTGAGCCACCTACTGTTCGACCGAAATGCAAAGAATATGTCACGTATACGCTGTAAAGTTCGTGAAAAAAATCATAAGAGTTTTGGAAATACCATCGTGGTGTTTGATGTATCGGGTATCGGACATTGATTGGCCAGGAGCTGGTAACGCTCATTGTCTGGTGTGATCTCTACATGACTGGCTTGTGACTAGCAACCCACAACGAAAGATTAGGATTGCAGCTATGCATGACGTATGACAGATAAAACGCCTGCTAAATTCATATTGCCCCCAATTTTGCAGTCCATGGTTGTTCAAATTAATCTGACATTAGGTGATGTCATACCATTCGCTGCATCACGGGTCGGCAAGAACCCTCAGCTCTGCCGCAAGGGACAGACTCGGAGACCCATATGGGCCATTGGCCCGAAGCAGGTCTCCAGTGGGATCATCTGGTGATTGACCAAGCGAGGAAAAGTTTATGAAATCCTCTGCCTCTTCGCAAATCTCCCAACCTCTATGTCGCCCACCGTACGATCCAAGTGGTCGAATACGGACCCTAAAGCGTGAGCTAGGTCAGGATGACAAGGGCCAGATGCTATGCTCATCATAGCATCAAATTTTCGTCTCAGCCCAGCAAGTTGATCTGGTGAGAAATAAACCTCAGGCTGTAGTAGAAGTGAATCATTAGAGAATGCCTGCCAAAATCTTTCTCGACGTACGATGCTTGGAGGTGGTCCTCCGTTCCCCTGTGGCTGCTCTAAAATGGGTACCATGCCATCTTCTTCTGGGCCCACTTCGTCCCTTGGTATTATTTGAGGCACTTCAGTAACTCCAATAGGTACTGTCATCGGCGCCGTTGTAAACAAAGGTTGTTTTGGAACTGGTTTTGGTGTAGTTTCCATCTTGAATTCTCCCGACTGCGACTTGCGAAACGATGCAGGGAAACTTGGGTGCGCTTCAGCATGTGTCATACGAATGCGAAGAAGAAGCTCGTTATCATCCATCGTTGTTATACGTAGCCAGCCTCCACAATGATAACGGGTGATGCGAGAACGTGACTTGGCGCGATCGGCATCTTGGTTTCGCGACTTTGATTGCTCTCCTTCAAGCTGGGCACAGAAGTATGTGACGACCGTCGATTTTCCACCGCGCTTTGTTTTCTTTTGGCTGTATGAAAGATGTCTTGTAAGAACTGCTCCAGTGCATGACGGTAGACAACGCACTTCCAGTGATATTCTGATGCTTCTGCAAGAAAATCTCTAATCTTGTTCGTCCGATTATACAAATGTTCCCCAGCTGCAAACATGCCTGCCGGTAGATTCACCATGGTATCAAAGTCGAATGGTCGACCTTTGTTCAATGTAACGAGTTTCAAGAAGTCATCCAAGCTCATCGCCGCGGTGGCAATCTGCCCACAGCCAGATGGGTCGACAGTGGCAGCGGACTTCCGTGCTACTTGTTTGTCCATACAGCCGATGCATACTTTGAGGTGGCCTATACCAGTACGTCGGGGTGGGTATGAGTCGACAGGGCCCATGTAGGCACAGCGAGTGCATTTCTGAAGGACGGCTGGAGAAGTGGATGAAGAAGGACCCGATGCTATTTCTGTTGAGATCTCGAATGTAGTAGGAGCCATTGAAGGGGGTGTTGGTGTGGATGACAAGCCCAGCACAGGAGCGGAAGAATCTGTCAAGTCGCCTTATAAATTCGAAATGAAATTGCTAGAGTGCGATTGTTCATACCTTTTACTTCCATCCTATGTTATCTCGGAAGATCCTGGCGTAGTCCGTGATATTCTTGAATTACGGTGGTAAGGTTTCTGTCAGGTTTCTGCGGGTGCACTTCGCGACATCCCACAGATCACGTGCACATCTCAATGTGGCGAAGGCCTAGGCATTCCATCATACGATGCATCATCACGGTGGTAATTTTTGGATCTCATGAAATATTCAACGGAAACTTTCAGAGCTGGGACGAATTAACAGCGCCCAGGGATTTAGAAGGATCAAATATTTTCGAGACCTGGTATAGACTGCGCCACGTTCGGGAGCCCCCTCTGGACAATGTGATCTCTCCCTCGAGTACCAAACCATCACGATCGCTCTGCACCAACACACGCCTTCATGTCGACGGCCCTTCATTTACACAACGGCATCTCGCTATTAGCCGGCCGCAGATGCCGCTGGTTGCTACCCGGCGGCCCGTCTCACAGCTGCCCACTTTGAGAAGAATCTGTGTGAAAATGTTCACTTTGATCACAGTGATTGCTTTCCTCATCGGAAAGTGCTAGACAACATGATCGTAGTAGTCTGGTGAGCAGGACACTCGAATCAGAAATCGTTTACGCACTTTGGAGTCCCCTTTGTTTGATGTTGTACTCACAGGGCCCATCAGCTCAAAAGCTTCGGAGGACGTTGATACGCTTTGGCTCAAAATTGTATCAACGTTCTTCAAACGTATTTGTGGCTGAGGATACCCAATATGAGTTCATGCTGGAGTCCTTGTACCCTCAAAACATAGCTGAAAGGAGCCTTCATCCACCCTCAGCTGTGAACATACATAAAATCTAAGCGATAATATACCTAATTAGTTTGTAATATCCAAGGTGAGCGCCTGTGTGCACTTTACCACCCACTAGAAATGGTGATTTGAAAATGACGTATAAAGAGTTTCGAGGGCCGGTTGAGTACAAAACCTGAACTCGGGCGATGACCCTGGAGATGCACATATGCAAGAAGGTACTCGTCACTTTGACAACGGGTTAGACAGGTGTCTTAATCGTACAGCGCACTTGCCTTGGTTTGTTCATGGTGCCCAAGCTCTGATATTCTGGAGAACGCCTGGAACAACGCCGGCACCACAAACGGAACCCTGCACTCCCTCTCTACTTCACTGAGCATACGTTCAGCATGGAGACGCTGTGTCCTTTCCTGCTGCAACTCGATTTCAAGCAGTATCAGTCGCGCCTCCATATCTACAGGAAGTCAGATGAGTCAGCTACGTGCATATCGAACTGCTGATGTACGAGACCATGCGAGGAGGGTACTGTTTTCTTCATTCTTCGGCTGGGGAACACCAAGACGAATAAGCTCTTCCGATATCCCTTTCTCACAATGTTTCAAGGTAGTTAGCTGACTGCGGACCTTTGACAGCTCGAGCGATAGTCTGTTGATAGTCCCTCTATCTCCTGGTGGGCGGGGGCCAGTAGGAGTGGAGCTATTGCTCACGCCGGGTGATCCTGGAAAGGGTTTGGTGTGATATGGAGGAATGAGTAATGGCTGTTGAGGGGTGGTTTTAAGTGGCACCCGGGATATCGGGTATCTGGACTGAGGAATTTTGTCGCCTGCTTGAGTGGTTCGGTATTCTCCAGTTGAAAAGCCGTCGAGAGTATGCTTCCCTTCTGCTGTACTGTTCTGAATGGGGAGGTGCTGTTCGGTTCGAATTCTCTTCAACAAAGGAGTCGAGGAGGGCACGTTATTACCATCTGACCCAAAAGGTGGTGATAGAACACTTTGCTCATTGATGGACTTCGAAACGTTAGTTTATAGGAACGGTAGATAGATCGCAGCACCCACATCACTTCGAGGTCTCTTCCCTTGAACTACTTCCGTGGTGAACGCTGGCTTCTGTAAATCAGAACGGTCTGACGTAGAAGATAATGGAAAATTTTCTGCGAGCGGACTCATTCCTTCTGTCCGCGGCAGCTCTATTGTATGTTTTGGTCCCAATGGTGACAGATTTGCTCCGCGTGTTCCTGCAAGCAAGATGGACGGTAGTCTAGAAGATGGTCCTTCAATAGACGTCGTTTGTATGCGGATGCCCTCACATTTTAACAGTCACCGATTCGCTTTACAGATGGGGTCGTGGCTGAGTTTTATTCGTGTACACGTGTTTCTATGAAGGTGCTTACATGGAGAGCTCTTTTTTGACCGCATCCAGCTCTGGACTCCCCCTGGAAATGGACACCCATCGTTTGTACAAAGTGCCCTGAGAGCATATCAACCGTAGTCCACAGTGCAAGACAATACTTAGGACATACCTCAACCAGAGGGATTGGCGCATGAACAGGGTGAGGCCATAATAAGAAGAACGCAGCACCTTCCTGACGGATATTTTCACCTTTTGGACGATGTGCTCTGAGAATATTGAGATCTGCTAGAAGGTCGTGAAGGGCCTTGGTTTTACTTGTCATCCCAGATATCAGTCGCCCGCCCTTAGCCCCGTCATACTTGAGGGTAACTTGGATAGTCTCGTCCTCGTACATGGAGGATATGAAAAATAATAATATGGTTCAATTGGGTTCTGGTTACATACAATTCAATTTTGCAATTGGCTTGTCACGCGTCATATATCATAATACTTGAACCGATCGTGATTCTGAAAATACTACGACCCCTGGCACGGCAACTGCCGCGACCCCTGACACGGCGTCAACACACTCTGCCTACTGTAGTGTTCCGTGGAAATCCACCTGGTTATCCACCGATGTGGATATCCACCCAGTTATCCACGTGAATAACTCGGTGGATAACCCAAGGCCAAAATGCATAGGTGGATAACGTGGATAACTGAAAATCGTGTGGGTGTATGGGGTTGTATTAAATAGACATTAAATACACTTAAAAAGCTTAAATACCGGGTCTACAAGCTTGTTTCTGCTCGAAGCGAGCTCGAACTAGGATTTAAGCTTACTTATTTTGGCAGAACTTCATGTGACGTCAAGTCAATGTTTGTTTGGTTGAACATCAACTTGAAAAATGACTGAAATATTGTGAACTTTCAAGTTTTCTCCCTCATTACATGCAGCTGCATCTCAGAGATCGATTAGTTGAGCTTCGACTCTGTCTCAAGGTACTGCCAACAGACATTCCCATTCCAAAGGAGTCCAAGTACAATTTCTCCAACTTCAGCCTGGATGCTGATTGGACTGCAGACATCAGCGAGGTTGATGCTGTCAATCGAGAGCTAGAGGTTAGGTTTGGCAATCAGGTTGATGGCCTAAAACATGTTGAGTGAGGTCTGGAGATAGAAGCTGTAGTGGATGTGTTTGAAACATGGAATGAAAAATATCCAGGGGATATTATCCTCGAGAAGTGGGTGGATGACACCCTTGAAGCTGCACAAGGCCTTATTGTAGCAGCTGGAAAGGCTGTAAATTAGATTTGCTTTTCTTGCAGGTGAAACTGAATTACTGACCTGCTATGCAGTTACTGAAGTCCTTGCATCAGTCGAATGACCATCTGGACATAGAGTTTGTGTCGAGTGGGTTGCAAACACCTAACAGCCCCCCAATCAACAGACCAATGTAGAGGCTCGCGCCCCTACATGCGCACTTCTAGCATTTTCCCCTCTCCTCTATAGGCACCCTCACACAGTTAAGGAAGCACACACTGTCTTAATAACCAAGGGTCTTATATAAATACATGTAAGAATGTAATGACACCACAATTACACTTGATAAGACTTCTTGCCAGTCCTCGATTAACACGGTCTACGACTTTTCTTCTTTCGTAGTAGATAATGTGTGAGTTCTTGGGAGGCTCGCTAAACCAATCAGTTAGATTAACTTAGCCGGAGCTTTATTATCTCTGATTGAAACTATGGGATTGTCTAGGATATACCGTCTAGACACTTGAACTGGTTTCCTGAATATACGATTAACTGTTGAGAAGCTGGTCTCAAATGTGACTACAATGACCAAAGCTCGTGTTGGTCAATATACAAATACCTGGTGAGAACACTGGTCTCACAAATAACAATGATGACCAAAGCTTGTGTTAGTCAGTAAACACTACATGGTGAGAATGCTGGTCTCACAAAACTGGGTTTCTATTGTGAGAAAATTACATAATCTCAAGGGATACACTTTCCCTGCACTTGTCTGGACAGTACTTACAAAAGAAATGGGCTTTGTAAGCAGCAATCTGTTCAGGCTGAAGCTTCTTAGGTGAGAGTTCAATTGGTTCAAGTGGGAGATCTATTTTTTTGGGAGAGAATGGGCTCTCCTTATATACATTTTGTATGGGAATATTATGTAAGTAAAAAGGTGATGTAATGACTTCAGAATGTGAGAAGAATATCCCAAAAACTGGAGCAGAATGTTCTAGCAGGTGCAAAAGAACATTCCAGAATATTCATGGTGGGATAATGACATCATTCTGAGTCACTCTGGGTCATTATGAGTCATTGGAATGTTCTAGCAAATTCCATGGAACATTCTGGAATTGATGACATCATTATGACATCACTATGATATCATATCTTTCAACAGAATACCTGCAGGAGTGTGTGTGAAGTACTATGACATCATTATGACATCATACCCTGTAGGTACAATTTTATGAAGCATCTGATTAGTCAGAGCATCCTAATAGAAAAGTAAAGTAAAGAAACACTAGAGAAAACTACTCAGAAATAATGGAACAAATAATAGTACACAATATGCAGGCTTTTTAGATAGGTTTTTGTTAGGCTTTGAACTTTTCTCTATGGGTTTCTCTAGCCAAAGTGAATAAACCAGTATCTTAACCTTCAATTTGCTTCTCATATCAACTAGGTCATTATGTGATTCCCATCTCACACATGACTTTCTTCAAAACATAGTGGATTCATGAATCACTGAGGGAAAACTGAAACTATTGGACCAAGGTTTGATACCAAGGTATGGGTTGACTAGTCTGAGGACTAAGCTAACAGACTTTGTCTTTTAGGGGGATACCTAGTAGTCATGTCCATGCATGATTCCCAAATCATGCAGGACAGCGCCTTACAGGTGCATCGCACTATGAGCGCTTGTGGCCACTTGCGCTCGCGCACTGGATCCCGTTGCCTGTCCTCCGCACATCCTATCCATGTCCTCCCCGGTCCATTGGTGCGTGCTTCCTTTCATTTGAGTCACCCTGATGATATCTCCGTGCCATACGACACTCTTCGCATTATGGACCCTTACTTGCACTGTCATGCATGGTATGGAACTCATACCATGACATTGATAGACAGGAAGTAGCTACAGAGAGTACACTAAGGTGTACCTCATTGTATTATTATGATTGGTTCCATTTTGACAGATTTACTTGTATTTATATTTCCAGTATGATAGTCCTCACCTTTCCCCTTTTCTTTTCATTTCTTTTGTGTGGTTTATTCAGCCACCAGTGAGCCACCAAGATGTGTTAGTAAGCATGTCATGTGATAGGCAATATTCTGCTTTGTAAGGATCCTGCATGATTTGTCATGTGGCTTCCATTTGTTTCCATTTGTTTCTATTTGTTTCAGGCTCATTCAGCCACAGAATCCTTCAGTGAGCCACCAGATATGTTTGTAAGCATGTCATGTGATAGGCAATAATCTGATTTGTCATGATTTGTCATGATTTGTCATGCTTTGTCATGATTTATCATGCTTTGTAATGTTATGAACTTTATTTGTAAACTACTTTGTAAGCAGCTGATTCAGCACTGCCAAATGGCATGGTTAGTAAGCCAGTGACTTACTAATGCTGTGATGAGTCATGCTTAGTAAAATGGCCTCCCAAAAAGGTATAAAAGGAGCCCATTCTACACTGAGTAATAATAACTTCCCACTTTTCACTCTTCTCTCAAACCGTGAGAGTCCGTAAGACTTAAAGTGCAGGCCAAGAGTGCCTTGAAGTAAGATAAACATCATATCAGAGATTAGTTGTATACTACCTTACAGGGGTCGCTTATATAACAATCTATTTATAAACTACTTGTTGTGTGCTACCTTTCAGGGGCTGAGTATACAACACCAGAACAGCTTTCGTACTAGGCTTTACGTATTTAAGACAGACTTCATTACTTGTTGTGTACTACCTTACAGGGGTTGAGTATACAACACCAGAACAGCATTCTAACTAGGCTTCACGTATTTTAAGACAGACTCTCTCTTTTCAGGAAGGGAGACACGAGAACATGACAAAGTTGAGACAGACTTTCATAGGTTGAGACACGATCTACAAGATTGAAACAGATCTTTTCATCAGAACATTAGGGAATCTATGAGTATTCCACCAGGGAACAACAAGAAGAGGACACGTCAGTAAACCCTCCCAAGAACTCACACGTTATCTACCATGAAAACTAGAAAAGTCGTAGACCGTGTACTTAAGGACTGGCAAGAAGTCTTATCCTGTATAGTTGTGTTGTCACTATACATGCGTTGTACATAAGACCCTTAAGTAGTAAGACAATGCGCTGTTACACACCGTATGTACTCGCTTGCTCGGCTCCGCGCCATGGGAAAGCGCTTAGCGGTACTTACACATTAGAATTAGTTTTTGATACTTACTTCCGTTCCATGAGCATCGCAGTCCATAGCCCCACTTATTATTTGAATCCACTCGAGTTTCCTGATCCACACTTGCAATTATCAGTGTGCGCCTTATATTTGGCGGCCACATCATCAGCACATTTGAAGCGCTTCACGCAGTTTATACTCTTTTCAGCACATTTAGGCTTTAGCGCTCTACTTAGGTTTTCTAGGCCAAAGTTCTAGTCTTGGATCTCCCTCACTTTACATTAGAGGAATCTATTCTCAGTAGCAATCCCCTTGGGACGACTGTTGCTCGCTTCCAGAGGAGCACTTGAGAGCCTCACTACACACTCCCCCTAGTATTCACTTATCATTCCTCACCCTCACCGAAGGGATCAAATAAGAAAAAGACCAAGATTATCAAGTCTGACATGTCCATCATGCACCTATACAGAGATGCTGAACTGATCCCTGCAAAGGGAAAAGGTGGTGCAAAGGTTGATCCTCTAATGGAGCTTATCTCAGTGAATATATACCTCAAAAGTAACCACCAAAAGATGATTGTCTGCCTCCAAAAAAGAAACCAACCGTCAAATGGTGAGATATGTCATTGACCATTTTTGGTGGCAAGTGCAAGTGAGGGAAGGGAGACAACAATGACAGTGAAAATTCTGATGTGGATGATGATTTTGCAGATGAAGCACCTGACAAGCCAGACATGGAGAACAACAACTCAGAGTTGGATGTCACTGACCCCAAGGATATAGCTGAAGATGGCTCCAAAAAAGTGGATTCTTTTGATGACGAGGCTTTTGATGCTGCCAGTATCATCAATCTTGACTCCATGAAGCTAGTTGATGTGCTTGCTGACAAGGATTTGGCATCTGCAGCACTGAAGAACACCGTCGCTCTTCTGCCAGCAAGCACTTTGGTGCAAGAGAAGGTCTTAACTAAAGCAGACTGAAACATAACACAGAGTGTAGGATAGATTTATACTTGTAAATCAAGCTAAATTTTGTGAAATGCACCATGGATCGTAAAATTTTGCAGCACCTGGAATCGCCAGGCTGGTTTTACTGGCAGTGGATATTCACCATACTCACTGGTGGATAACTGACCCTCATTTGGGCCTGGTGGATAACCTTTCAGAGGGTTATCCATGGAACACTAGCCTACTGGACCTCTCGGTGTCTAGGATGTCCTCCCATGGAATCAAATACCTGCTGATTTCTTTCACATCATAGTTCAATTACTCAGAGTCCTCTGCTTCATCATAAAATCATGTTTTTACTTTTTGCCACTTATGATAAACTTATAAGCTACTTTTTCAGTAGATCCCTCTACTCGATTGTGACTTAGGCTCTCAAAAATGGAAATCATGTGATACCATCACATGACCTGCTGGGAGTCCTGGATATCAAGGGATATAAAAGGTCCAGCAATATGTATCAAAGGTGCAGTGATAAGCATCAACACCATGTACCCTAACCAGCATGCCGCTCTCGCTCTCTGGAAGTGTGAGAAGGTTTACTGTCATTGTCTGGTCATAATTGTAACCTGTGCTGTCTCCCAAATGGTATATATGTATCATTTGATCTTCTTATCTCCTACTCCCCACATCCCATACCACACTTCAGTGCAAACCAGCCATGCATGGGTCTGTGAGCTCCTCACAGGCCACCCAGATCATATAAAGCACAACCTTGGTGTCAGCTTAGAGATTTTCGAGGCACTACTCAAAGTCCTTGAAGCCAACAGGTTTAATCAGTCTCACAATGGTGTAAAAGTGGAGGAGCAACTAGGCATATTTTTATATGCCTGTGTGATGGGACTCTCAACCCATCATCTTGGTGAATGATTCCAGCATTCTTCAGATACTATTTTAAGATAAGTAATCTAGTATTTCCTATCGTTTTGATTGTCTGAACTCTTATTAGATATTTTTGGCACTTGCTTGTCTTTTTTCAGAAGCTATGTTCTATAATGCCCAGGTTCAGCTCCCTACAGAGGACACACCCATCTCTAACACCATCCACAATGATCCATGATACCACTACTCCCAAGACTGTATTGGTGCAGTTGACAGCATCCACATTCATGTGTTCTCTGCACATGAAGATCATGATACCATGTGAAACAGGAAGGGATACCTATCTCAAAACTGCCTTTTCATATACAACTTTGACTTCTTATTTATTTATTCACTTTGCAGGTGGGACAGATCAGTTTCTGGTGCTTTGCTCTAGCATGATGCATAGCAACAAGACCTGCAGATCCCTGAAGGGGCTTACTTCTTTGCAGATGCTGGCTTGGGTCATACAACACACTGTTGGTCTCATATTGTGGTGTTCACTATCACCTCAAGGAATGGTGTCAAGCAAATGTTGTATAAGTCAATTTTATCTCCATGTAGTTCAATATCTCTGACAAGCTTATGTACGTAGGCTCAAAACCCTCAAAGAACTGTTTAACTATTGGCACACCTGTTTGTGCAGCATAGTGGAGCACATTTTAGGCATTTTGAAGTGTCAATGGCACATCTTACCATCATGATATCACTACTTTTGAGACTGTATTGGTGCCGTTGACAGCACCCACATTTACGTATTCTCCATTAGCAAAACCCTGATTTGACTACAGTGCCACAGCCACACAGCGTGTCACAGGTCATACAAAGTTTTTTGTAAAGGCTCTGCAGCATCACACAAGTACTTATTCTATGTAAAAATGAGTGTAATGTAGTCACAAACATATATATAACAATATGGTATGCTAACAATTATGTTTTATTGAGAAATTGTGTAGTGTGCAGCACTGTACATGGGGGGACCTCACTGTGACACTGTGATTGCTGTGCAGCACTGCACAATGCTGCACATAGGGTTAGGGTTTTGCTGATGTCTGCAAATGAAGACCATGATACCATGCAAAACCGCAAGGGATTTCTCTCCCAAAATTGCTTATTCATATGTGACTTCAACTTTCTCTTCATTTATTCACTTTGCAGGTGAGATGGATCGGTTTCTGATGCTTCACTCTGGCATGATGCATGGCTATATAACCTGCACATCCCCGAAGGGGTTTACTTCCTTGCAGACACTGGCTTTGGGTCATGTGACACATTGTTAGTCTCATATTGAGGTATCCGCTATCACCTCAAGGCATGGCGATAAGCCAACATTGCATAAGTTTTTTCTCTCTCTTTGCAGTTTGTCTCTGACATGCTCATGCAGGTCCCAAACTCCAAAAGAATTGTTCAACCATTGGCATGCATGTCTGCGCAACATAATCGAGCACATTTTCGGCATTTTGAAGCACCAATGGCATATCCTACAACTACCCCCCTGAATACAATATGGATATTCAGGCTCATATACCTTCAGCATTATGTGTGCTCCATAATTTTATATGTAGATATGAACCTTCTGTATTTAATGCTGAGTATGATGAAGACTTGTTTGCACTTGATGGTGGTGATGGCATTGGAGAGTTGGCTGAGCAGAGCAGCAGAGAGCAAAATGACATTGAGACGAAATTGCCAATGAAATGTGGCAGGATTACTGCACTGATCATGTGTGTTGTGGTCTTCCTGTACCCGGTGTCATGCATGGTATGTGATCCATACCATGACATATACACAACAGCAGTGGACAAGGAAGGTAGAAGACACCTGACTGATTCTATCACCAAGTTACCTTATCATTTTTCATTCATTTCTTAGCTAGTATTTTCACTTTCAAACTTCACTCCTATTTTTTCTATGTATTTCTATTTTGTTCCATGAGATTCTATCACTTTCTATTTTTCTAGGCACATTTAGCCACCAGACTTTTCCTCAAGCCACCAACATGTTAGTAATCATGTCATGTGACTGGGAAATACTCTGATTTGTAAGGATTCAACTTGACTCATCATGTTTGGTCATGATTTGTCATGCTTTGTAAAACTTGCAACTGTATATGTAATCCACTTTGTCATTAGGCTGATTCAGCACACCTAAGGACTTGGTTTGGTAAGCACATTCTTACCAATCCATGTAATGACTCATGCTTTTCATTTTTCATTCTTTGTAATACTACACTTCATTTTGTATGTACATTAATAAACAAGCTGACTCAACACAAGTTTGTAAGCACATTCTTACCAATCTATATGATGAATCATGCTTAGTAAGATGGCCTCCCAAAAGGTATATAAGGAGCCCATTTTCACCCATGCAATTTAAGCTTCCCACTTTAAACTCTTTTCTCAAACCGTGTGAAAACCAGTAAGATCTAAGTGCAGGCCACCCAGCAGCCTTGAAGTTAAGAATAAGAAATATATATTCAGGTTATATACTACCTTACAGGGGTTGACTATATAACAAAGTACAGCTACCTAGCTAATTTCATCAGCACCACTTCCTCTCTCTTTTTCAGGAAGGGAGATATGAATTACAAGACACACTTCATGAATCCACGGGCACACACTTGCCAAAACATGTACAAACTTCACACTCAGTATTTCGAGACCACGAGGTTTAAACTAACCAAGGAACAAGAAGGAGAATATTGAAAGATATTCCTCCCAAGAACTCAGCACATTATCTACCATGAAAACTAGAAAAGTTGTAGACCATGTACTTAAGGACTGGCAAGAAGTCTTATCCTGTATAGTTGTGTTGTCACTATATACGCATTGTATATAAGACCCTTAAGTAACAAGACACTGCGTGATGCAGGGTAAGAAGCAGCACATGTTGGCCATGGGAGACATGTGATGGTTGGGAAAGGGAGGTTTGCTGTTCAAGCATGATGTCGAACGGTGATAATCAGTGAGTGTGGTAAAGGAGATGCATGATGCGTGAATAGATTAGGAATTTTAAGAAAGTGTGAAGTAGATTAGATGTCTACCGGGGGACTAATGGTTGAGAAGAGATTCCGCACCTGTTTGAGAGCGGAAAGAGCCTGGTCTTGGTCTAAATTGAATATCTCTTCTCTAGCTTCTAGGATGAGCTCCTGGTTGAGTTCTGCTATGGACCAACAGTGCGGACCTCCGGCCGTGAGGTGCCACATTCTGCATTGTTGGCTCTGGTAGAGTAGGAGTGCCTGCTGCTTCAGGATGTCACTGACGTGGCGCCAACGATGATTCTGAAGGGCTGTCCAGAAACTGATGTACATGTTGATATAGTCTTCGGGCCATTTATGCTGTTGCATAGTGGTAATCATGCGAGGAGCGGCTTCATTGAGTTCTTCCCAGGTGAGATTTTTGTCTTTGGTGATGATGGTCTTTGAGTTGCGGGTTTCATCTGCATTGACCCAGGTCTGTTGACCATATGCTCCTGGGAGCAGTATCATGCCCTGAGGTTCCATTGAAAGAATGTTCTTCTTGACTTCATTCAGACTTTGTTGGTGAAGTAGTATAGCTCTCAGTAGTCTCCAGCTTTGAGTTTTTGAACAGCATAATTAGAAGGAATGACAACAGGAATGGTGGGTACCTTAGCTGCTGCGACCAGTACAAACTTGGATTTGTTCTTCTTGTGTTCTTCCTTGCAAGCTGCGGCTAACTCGTCGTTGAGCACTTGTTGATGTTCTTGTTCTTGCTCCTCAGCAATGCGTTGGGCTTCGTAAGCTCATCTCGCTGTTGCCTCTTCTTGGTCTGCCCAGGTGTCCTTAGCTGCATCATTGTTCAAAGTCCATATGGTTTCTAAGGCTTCTGCTGCTAAAATATTGTTTGCAATGCCTTTGTCTATCACACAGGCCCTGGCGCCTTCGTATTCAGCTGTTGTGAAATCAGGCAGGATATCATCGTTAGGATTGTCTAGCATAGAACCAAGTGTTAACTTATGAGCAAATAAAGAGAGTCAAGGCTGCTGTCGTCTACGGTGATGGGTGTTGAATGTGGACGAGAACAAAGAGAGTTACTGTCACATCGCTTATTCACACATAGACTAACTTCTATGTTAGCCTCATTCCTCGGCTAACTTAGAAAACCCTCTATCTGAAGTGACTCACAATGATTCAACCTGATTCAGTATGACTTATATGACTCAGTCTGACTAGAGATGACTTGATAGGAATCTTAAAGTACTGGTAGCATGGCCCTTAATTTTTGTCTATATAAGAGCCCACTTCTCTCAATAAAAAAAAAAGAGGATTTGCACCCCAGTTCTTGAGTGTGAAGTGTGGCTGAAGCCAAACAATAGTGAAAGCTGTTGAAGATTGATGAAGGTACTCTTCTGTGAGATACCATTAGTGTGAGTTCATCATCCTCCACAACCACCAAGCCTGGTACTGCCCTTCCATGTTCTTCTTTTATTTTTCTGCAACTCTTTGTGTTGTCTCCTTAGTCTACCTAAAACTTTGCATAGCTTAGTGGGGGAGCTTTTGAAGTTGATAATTGTACACTTGACCACACACATCTGAGTAGTGGTACTGAGCTAGGGTTTCATTGCCATAAGGCTTTAGCTATTAAAAGGGAACTTGGTGCTGAACACCAAGGATGTTTGTTCCTGTTTTCTGTTTAATACTCAAAGTGAGTTCCTTGACAGCAGGTTCAATAGTACTGAAAGTTCTCTGAGCATTGATTAGTCCTGACCAGTGATCCTACCTGTTTGTGCTGTGGGAGTGACTGTTATAGCTTCACACGAATCTTTATAGTAAGATTTCCATTGGGCATCTCTTTGATACAGGAAGGTACACTTGTTTCCTTTGTTGTTTCTGTTGTCCAAACATTGTTGGATTGATCACTTACATTACTGATCTCACATGGCACCTTCTGCTGACAGTAGCTTAGGTATTGCTAATCAGCCACCTACAAACGACTACATTATCAGTCATTGGTATTTGTCTGAATCACTGACTGTGAAGATATTTGGTTTTATAGGTGTTCATCTATAGATCATCTATCTAAGAAGACACCAGTGGCTTGAACTATCATAAAATGAGTTGGATGATTATATGAAGCTTATGTAATGCTTCATTGCCTGCTAGACTGGTAGCAAGGAGGTAAGGATTGGGCCAGTGATATATTACTGCTGCTATAGTATAATTTCTTCTATAAATGATAGAATTGTAGTTTCTGATCAAACATCTATATCACTCCTATTTTTAGACAAAAGTAGACTTTATGCTGGAGTAGTATGTAAGTGTTAACATATTATTACTGCTACCAGACAAACATACTTCTTACATATCATTCAAGCAAGTAATTAAACAGATAGTTTGATAATGTTAGCTGCTTTACTTTGATCAAAGAGATTTCTCTTAGTATTATATAAGCCATAGACTGAGCTAGGTCTAAAATGTAAGACCCTGAGATAACAGCTACAATATATCATTTACTAAATAGCACATATAGAGATATAAGCTTGACATATATATTTGTTCTGCTTGACAAGCAATACTGACATATATAGTCTACAATCACTGTAAGGGACATCCAGTAGCCAGTGGTGGCATTTCATGGATGGCTTATAATTCTGAACTCAGGAAAGATTATTATACATGTCATAACATCACAAATGACAATAGCTTTTATCATAGACATCAAAATTGTATTCACAAGTATCTGAGCTCCTATCATTAACTTTGCAGATTATAAATACTACCTGTTATTATTAGTGTGTATGGCACCACTTACACTCATACTGAAGTGGCCTAGAATACATTCCAGTGTCCATCAAGAGCTATTAACTCTTCTGGTGAGAGAAGGGAAGATCATTAATGAAAAACACCAAGTCAATTCCTCAGATAATGTCTAGTTATTATAATTAATTACAAGTGATTAATGAACAGTTCAGGTGCCAGAAATCTTAATAAGAGGCAGTAAGCAACAAGGTGTAATTATATATATTGATATGACTAAGTAATTTTATATGTTTTTATATGTTTATAGATAGTAGGCATAGTAGCATAAGAGGGGTAGGACTTCAAGGACAAGAAAAAAAGGAAGGTAACTGGAGCAAATAGCATAACTTAGAGGGTTTGAGACTTTGAGTCCTGTAGCATCATCTAAAAGTGAGATTAAGTAAAGAATAAAAGTTTCAAATCTCTCTTAGGCTTCTCTTTACATATTTTAAATTTTATTATTAAAACTTTAAAGTTCTTTTTTGATCTTTGCAGGTTTAATTCAACTTTTGTCAAGTGTTTTACCTTATTTGATTCTCTAAGTTGATTGAAATATTGCTATTTTCATTGTATTCTCAATGATAGCAATAGGAATTCATATGCTACATAGACAAGTTGAATTGTGCAAAGTTCCTAAAATGTAGGTTGAGTATACAACAACTATTATGAAGTAAGAACCTATGACATTCATGAACAGCATGAAGAAAAATACAGATTCTGTGGCCTTCTTATGGAAACTGAGAAGGTGGCACTGAGCTATTTAATGCAAACAGTCTTGAAGGAAGATTACTTGTTTGACCAGATGTCAAAGGGTGGGAAGATGTGTTTAATGTAGATAGAATTACACAAGGACAGAGTCTGGAGCTACTATGGGCATTTTGTTTGATTAAGAGACAATGCACCACAAAGTTGCATACTGATAAAGTCTGTTAGAGCTAATGTTATCATGGCTTTCCTATGGTTTGACTGATGGCTTTAGTTGAGACTTGGATACTAATTACAGTTATTCTCACAGCTGGATAGTTGCAAGCTGTAGCTTTGAAACAGATATGCAGCAGCTTACTATCACATGGACTATGGTCAGCACCAGCATACAGAATGCCATTGTTGATGTTATTATTCATATTACTGTTTCACACATACAACCTTATGGATCATCAGTGCCCTTTTAGTCTAATAAGCATCTACCTTCACTCACTCCTGTACTTGAAGATCCTTAACCAATTATCTATAGACATTAGTAGTATTTGTAGTGAGTATAATTAGTGGAAGGGTTATGAACACTAGACAAGAAGAGTAATTATGCCTTTTGTGAGTCCATTGTACAGTAGGAATACAGTAGGGAAAAACACATCTCAGTATCTTAACAAAACTGAGATGCAAGGCTCTTTGTGCTTAAACCTTTATAGTAGCTAATATTGAGATAGGAAAATTTCACTAGCATAGGAATAAACAGAATCAATATTGAGAGCTTGGTTGACATCACAGTCATCACTCACTGTCTTTCTAGGATGTAAAACACAATAAAATCACCAAGTTTCACTATCCTACTATAGTCAATAGTTTAGACAAATACTGATGGTTAATAATGTGGTTATTTGTGGGGGTACAAAAGTTGGGTTCTCATAAGCAAATTTACCAATGACTAAAAAAGGTAGAGATATTAAGAAACCTCAGAAACAGTATCTGTTAATCAGCTTGATGTACTTAGGATATTCAGGAAAGATGGTGCAATAGTATGCAAAATATAGAAGATTATGTAAGTTATGACAGTTAGCAGTGAGTCAGACCAATATCTCTTGGATCCTTCTTATTCTCACAATCTGATAGGGGAGATCAAAAGATATAATCAAATCAATTAAATATGTGACTTTGAAATCAACCCTTCTACTGCTTAGGCACTTATGTTGAGTATGACACAGGATCAGAACAAAATATGTTACTGTAAAGTAGGCTTAAAGTAGGCCAAGTCCTTAATATTGTTGACTAAAGTATAGATCCTGTTTGTTATCCTCAATCATTAAAATACATGAATTCTCCCTACAGAATTGATCTTCTGTGTCATAAAAAGAATGAAGTAAAACTACACTAGATAACCAGTAGCTATATACTAGCTAGAGTAAATTAATATGGCTCAGGTAGCCTCAGATAGTCAGTACATTATGGGAAACAGTACTAAAAGAGTGGAGAAGTGAACTAATATTCACTCAGATATTCACACAAATATTAAGGGGTGAGAAGCTTTTGAGAGATACACAATTTCTCTCACTTTCTCTAAAAAGGGATTTTATTGCTCAGAGGGAAACTAGGCCCCTTTATATACTACTTTACATGTAGCTATGCAACTATGAAATATGGAAAAATAACTTATTATGACTCATCTGTATTATTGTCCAGATATTCACTTAGTGGTTACTGCTATTTTGAAACTGTCCAAAAGATATGACTAATCATTTAAGTAAAATGTAGATTACTCATTGCTCAGATGTTAACTGCATGAATGCCAAGATGAGATGTTAATGTGAATTGACATCTTCCTCTTGGTTTAGGGTATATGGTCACAGAGGGAGAATATTGAGCTCACTTGGCCTCAGCTACAGAGAGTAAAGAGGTCAGTTGACTTGTCTTTATTTTTAGTAGTACACTGAATATGTTGGAAGAGATTAACTTATAGCAACCATTGTGCAGTCAATGCAGCAAACACAAACCAAAGCAACCTTGGAGCTACAGGGGTGGGCACTATAGCTTGTGCTTGCCATGGATGTTTTGTTCCCCACTGCATAGTAGACTTTTGGAAGGGCAAACAGTGAGTTTTCTTTCATTTACTACTGATCAATTTGGACTGACTTGATGACAAAATTACTTCAAGCCACATGGATATAGATTATTTGGTATGCAATGCTATTAAGCATGCTGCCAACAGAATTGATGACTTCCTAGTAATTTATGATGCGGATTGCCAGTGGAGTCTTCACTTTGCAAAATGTGTCAGCAATTGCACTGGTTTGATGATACCCAAATTGTGGCTGCAGTGGGAAAATTTCATCTCAGTACTCATAAGCTTGCTTGTTTTGCTAGATACAGCCTGAACTTCATTGTAGGAGCTGGACAAGTCGATGGGGAAATTCTGGAGACACTATGGGCTCCCTTTAACAAGATCTCTCCAATAGCACATTCCATGAGCCAAGCCCACCTTTAAGAAATTCTAGATGATTTCATATGGAACTTGAATTGGAAAACATCATTGGTATTGGTGAGTGTTTATATTTGGAATCAATTGCATATTGGTTGAATGCTGTATGCAGTTAAGACACTCTTACAAAAGTACAAACATGCCAAAAAGGGCATTGATGACACTAAGGTGCCATTTGAAAAGCTTACATGTGCTTTGGAAGTCAGCAAAGTCTTATCATGGGAGAAAGATGAGAAGCAGGCTATGGACCAATGCAGAGAGCATCTTGATATATACCAGCTAAAAATAGATAAAGGTAGTGATTCAGAAGTTCCTCTGGCTTCTATATGCTATACATTCTGATGCAGTGATTGGAAGCCCTGACAATGGCTGAAATTTGGCTAACATTGACCAAAACAGAATATGTCAATACTGGCAAATTAGGATCAATATCTTGGCTCATCAGTGGTATCAATTTGTAAGATGCATAGTACATCAATACATCACTTTCACATTCAGGGCATATCTCAATTCAGCTCAAGGGACACATTGAGGGTAGATATTCAGCAGCTTTCCTGAGATGCATCTGCTTCTCAAAAGGCAGTGGTTGAAGAAAAGCAACAAAAAGTAGTAGCACAGATCTCAAAATTTCATGAAACAGTTGATGCCATGTCAGATGGCATTGAAGTTGATGCAGGTGTGGAGCATGTGGATGACATCATATTTTGTGCTGCAGATATGGAGGAGTAAGGCAATAAAGCTGCAGATCTTGAAGTTGCCAAGGAAGAGACTGGTGAGGAAGTTGCTGCAGAAGGAATGTGTATTTGGATGCCATCCTCAATTCATCACCAAGATGCTTTAGCCCTTGACCTAGGTGCTTTGCAAGCCAAGGAACTGCAATTATGGCAGGGTCAGGCAAATGATTTCTGGGAAAAGTTATGGCAAGCTCTGGATCACAAAGCAATAATTTACTATTGGCACTTTCAAAGCACAGATTCCATGTGGGTGGACACCATGTCAAAGCAAGAGGCTCATTGTTGTTGAATCAAAATATATAAGTGTGTCTGAAGCTATCAGAGGACAAGGAATGCACTCTAGAGACTAGAAGTAGATGATGATACCCTCAGGAATGTTTATTAAGAAATTCAGCCACCCAACTTAGTGTAAACAAGGAAATCACCAAGAAGAATAGATGTGGGCAGGTATCTGACTGACTGGCTTTGTTTTGGAGGGTCAATAACAGTCATGACTCTCATGAAGACATATGGATGGATGAATGTGAGTTATGCTTAATATTCATATTTTCTCCCATGACAAGTATTAGTTTACAGAGTAAATTGGTTCATCAGAAAAAATCTGGTGCTATATCTCTAGCACTTATTGTTACACAGTTTACATAGCATGAGCTAATATTAGATAACCACTCATAGCCTTCATAGCACCCATACCATATGGTTTAGAATATGTAATACATACAGTATGTGGTGAGGGTAAGATATCATAGCATTATGTGGCTGTGAGATGATAATGTATAGAAATTATAGCTCATAGTTGAAGGGTACATAGTGCATGCATAATATCAAGGGAAATTTGTATATTAATGGTATTCAAAGTAAAAATATTAAGGTTCTGAAACACTGTCAAATTCTTTCAGCACTCTACGGAACATCGGCAGACTTCCAGTGGAGTCTGAATTTGAAGTTGGTCCATGCGTACACCATGCCTGCTATACACCCTTGAGTACGACATTCAGAGCGACTCAAGATCCAAGTGCAAAAGCTCACCAATTCACCGATAACTATCCAAATGCAGCCTGCATGCGGGTACTAGGGGAAGGGGCGCGGCTAATCATGGTACAAGGGGACGTGGGACGGCTGATTGGACTTCTACACTTGTAACATACCTACGCAATCATCCTGCTGACCGTCGAGTACTTTTTATGAAGGAAAGAAATCTCAGCCTAATGATGACGGCCCTCCTTCTGGGAGTGACAAGGGCAAGATCTACGCAGTAATCGCCAAACATATATTCCAGAAGGATGAGATGTATAAGTCCATGTATGCTGAGGATCAGGCAAAGTTCACGCAGGCCGTGGGCAACCATCTCACTTAGTATGTTTTTCATATACTTCCTCCCCCCTTTGTACATATACACTGAATGCTACATTTAGTCTCAAGGGGAAATATAAGACTAATCATACGCGCTTCAAGCAGACAGGGGCTGGAATCAATCCAGAGGATCCTGGCGCTGCAGTCAATCTGCTAGGTATGTTTTTTAAATAACAATTGGGCGAAACTAAATTAGTTGTAGCACAAGTTTTAAATGACTTCCCGTGGTATGAGGATCTTGATGAAATCTGGAGGGATAACCCTGCGTATGCTGCCAAAACCTTCTTGTCTGCTCCTGGTACAGACCGTGCAGGGGACCTTAAGGCCCTCACCCAACCAACAAGCAAAGGAAAAGAAAAAGCCCCCCCCTCCTGATCCTGACGGTTACATCGAAGATTCGATGGCCGTCATTGACAATGCTCCCAACACTTGTGATGTTGAAGATGAGCGTGTTGACAGTGCTGCCAATCCTTCGTGCAGCGTCAAAACTAACCTACCCTATGATACCACGGAACCTGTCATCAACGACGACTTCACCATGGGTGAGGAGCCCGATTATGATGGATTCAAGGAGTAGCTGGACACCATGCAGGAGGATCAGGCAGAAGTAGAGCGTGAAGAAGGACTTACGATCCAGCCATCCCTCTCTAACAAACGCCCGCTCTCCTCCCCCTCACCGCCCCCTACACACACTCATAATCGCTCGTCTCACGGTACATTCAAAAACCACGCCGATTGTGCAATGGGCCGTGGACCCATCCACTCACCGAAACCACCATCATCCATTGCATCGTCTTCCATGAGGACAACGGCATGCACACACTCTACATCATTGGGGCTTTTGTCGCCGACTTCCTCCTCACACCAACCAAGCACCATGCTCAAAGATAGCGGTGCAAAAAAATCTCACCTTGGGAAGAACGTTGGGTCGGAGGTCGACGGTGTCTGTGGGCAAGTCAAGATGCTAACCAACAATATGTCATATGTATATACCGTGAAGGCAGCAGCGTCGGAATACAAGATCGCCAAGGTCAATGCTCTCCGTCAGGGACATGAGCTCGACTTCCAACGTGAGAAAGCTGAGATCGAACGCACCAAGGCCATCGTCGTACATCAGCGCTGTCAAGAGTCCAAGACTCTTGACCTTCAAGTTCTCAAAGCTCAGGCTAAGGTTCATGCTGAGAGAAAAGCCGCCCTTCAGCTCGAAATTGAGCTTATCAAATTGAAGGGAGGTGCTGATTAGGGTAAGCCTTCGTTATTGTCGTCCTTCAACATTATTGATTTATCTGACTCTGTTGTACTAGTGGTTTGTTGTTCACTTGCATCTCATGTCTCGCATCTTGTGTCTCGTGTCTCGCATCTCGTGTCTCGCGTCTCATGTCTTGCATCTCGTGTCTCGCGTCTCATGTATCGTGCTCGCATATCATTCTTGTATGTTTTACAACTCATTGTACATATGTTTACATGCTTCCTGAGCCTATATGTTGTTACATGCTTGCTCCTATGTTTTCTACCTATTGCCAATACATTTGCCTTGTCAGTTCAACAAATAGTCCATCAACTTTGCATGAACTTGGTGGCCAGGAGTACCTTGATATGAGGTATCTCCAGGACCCACCCCATCTACATCATGGCCTATGTCCACTGCAGGTACATGGGCTTGAAGGGCTGACTCTTCAGTTGTGCTCTTGATCCCACGGTGCTCTTCAAACCAAATCACCATGTTGTGAAGGATGAGGCAGCACTGGACCCAGTAAGAAATATACATAAGGTGTTTGTCATGCTGCAATGGGTGTCGAAGTTCTCGAAGAGACTGAAAGCGGTTTTTAAGAGCAGCAAATGCATGCTCCACCTGGACACGAACCTAAATCACCAAAAATAAATGGACACAAGGAAAAATAAAATAACACACTTACTTTGGAAAGGGCAGTGTTAAATGCCTTCTGGTCACTGGTTAAAGCCCCATTGACAGGCTTCTTGAAAGGGGGGATGCACCATGGCTCTAATGGGTAGTCACTATCTGCCCAGATCCAATGGTGATCTCCAAGAAGTGTTGCATGATGATGGTAAATATGAGTAGATCGGAATGCATATGCATCATGTGCACTGCCAGTGTGACCGATAGCATAATCTGCTATAGCAAGATTGTGGATCATAATAACCGCCTAAAAGAATTTAAATTAGAGAAAGAGCTGTAAAATAAAATAAAATAAAATAAAATACCTGGCAGTTGAGGGAGTACTGAGACTTCCTACTATAAAAAGTCTCACCATAGAGACCTGGCTTGTCACAAAGGTTTATCAATGATCCATCAGCAGCTAGGATACCATTCCACCACTCTGGGCAAGTATGGTCCTGAACATACTTCCGGGAATGACCAGCATCATCAGAGTTGAGAGTAGGAAAGAATATGAATTTGTCATGCTTTGCAAGCAGGGCAATCATGACACGATTGGTGCAGTTGGTGACTGACCCAATGCTAACACCTGCCCGCTGGCAGACATCCTCATTTGAGATTGCATTGCCATAGTGGCCAGCACGGTTAAGAAATATGGCAAGTTGGATGGCAACGGGAAGTTGGGGATTGTTGGATTGATTATGGAAAATAGGATCATCAATGATCTCATCGAGTATATTGTCAAATATTTCTGGAGAAACACATAACTTCTTCTGGAATAGCTGGGGGCGATGAGAAGTGAAGTGATCAAGTAGCTGGATCTGTGGAGCTCACATAGGGGGCTCATCAGGTCGGTGAAGGACGTGGGCCATCTCTACCTCATCCCGAAGAGTAGAAAGTGAGCCAAGAAGGTGAGCAAATTGCTCATGGATCATGATTGAGTTGACGCTTGAGTTGCCAGAATGTTCTGAAGCATTGGACATAGGGGACATGGGGGACATGGGGGACATGGGGGACATAGGGGACATGGGGGACATAGGGGACATAGGGGATGAAGGGGATGGGGTCCTAATATCAGACATAGCTGAGTCTGAACTACCATCATCTTGTGTGGCATGTTCAACCCATGCCATAGCCACATCTAAGCTAGCAGAATCTATCTGGTTGAGGAGTGCTTGACATTGTGACTGGTGAGGCATTGGGGGTGGTATCTTATCTCTCCGATCAATGACTCAAACCGATCTACGCGAGATTTAATCGGAGTTTAAATCTGATGTGGCACGCACTTCTGTCATCCTCGCTGTACCAAGTAGTGATCTCAACATCTCAAGGTATGTGCTGCCCCTCACCTAGGCATATGCATGGGTTTATCAAGTTCTGCGGTCGAAGCGCCTTGGTATTTTTTTTTTATCACTGCTTGCTATTATTTGACCATCTTGTGATATTTCCAGCCGCACCCGGTGACCCACTTGCAATACCCTCCATCTTCTTTGACACAACACCTGTCTCCAAGTCCCAAAAATCCAGCATCGTCTCTGCACGGAGACGCCAAGTCCTGTTCGGTTCGAAAACAGTTATTTCGGGTACCTTGGTAAGTGGTTATAGGATTCAAGGCCACAAGATTGATGTCTGAAGTTTCCTACCCCCAACTAGCTCTCCCCCAGCCGTAAACTACCATGCTGGTGGGTCATCGTTGCTGGGCGCAGCTGGCCAGTCATCGTTTCACGATTGCAGTCGTGCAACAGAGCCTGTACTCCCACTAGGTGGGCTCAGTAGTATCATCTGAGAACGCGGTTGGGGAGGCGGTAGCCCCCTGACGAGAACTTCGCAGGTCCGAAACCGCTACCATCCCCACCATCCTAGTGTCCCTCTTACCCTAACTAACAGACCTCTATCCTAGGAGACGGGTGCAGCAGGTGCTAAGGACATGGTCTGCCTCGCGACACTCTGCTGGACGCTCTAGCTTGGGCTTCACTTTTCCAAGCCAGTCACTATTGAAGCGTCTTGTCGTGCAATCCCATGATCATCCATCGTTTATTGGGGGAAAACTGCGACTGATGATAAGCCGTCTTCCTGACCTTTAAACACCTGCAGGGGTGTAGTGATTGGAATGAGCTTTGACATTTTACTGGAGGTTGATGGCGTTGGGCACGGTCGAGGTGAACCTTGGAGGGATTGTACATTTTACCGTTGTTTGCTAGCTCGAAATACATGCTTTTTTTGTATGTGCGTGCATCTAACCCTAACCCTACATCAGAACTTCGAGAATTTGAAGTGTTTGAACCGCCAAGTATTTTGAACAGAGTTTAAAATAAAGCTTTTCAAGCGGTTCTCAGAGCCTTTTCAAACCAGCTTTCAGAGCGGTTCTGAATCGTTTCAGAACCATTTCAGAGTGTTTCAAATTTTGCTTTGAATACCATTATTATTGTAATAGCAGCTAATAACAAATATATAGGAGCCTGATAGCATTGAGTAACAGCATTATAATCCTCTATAGCCACAAGTCGGTGATCAATCGTGAATTGTAGATGTTGGTGATAACATTATATTGCTACAGTGGATCCTGACAGGACAATGGTGGCTATGTAACTGTGAGTTACATAGTGTAATGTAGCTATTGGTGATAACATTATATTGCTATAGTGAATCCTCACATTCCTATGGCAGCTATGTAGGTACAAAAGATTGCTATACAGTGATAATAAAGGGGGGGGGTTGTTATGAGGCTATAACAGCTATATATGATATAAAGTGCACTATAGAAACCCTAATTTTTTCAGAAGTTGAAAGCTAAGGCAAGATAGCAAAGGTGGGAGAAGGAGTTGAATTTAGTTGGACATGAGATGGAGTGAACAGTGGGCTGGTTTAGATATAAGAAGGAAGCTAGACTGGTGACCAGCCTGTCTATGAGGCAAGCTGTTGATAGATGGACTGGTAAAACTGGGCTTGAATTTGGATCAAGAGCAGATTGTTAGAGTAACATGACAAATAAGTTTGTTTAGGAATATCAGAACCACATGACCTTTTGCTAACTCATTGCTAAGTCTTGTTGTCATCTGTGATCAATGTCAACAGTTGAGTGCACTAGGTTGCCAGCTGCTGGGCAGCTTTGTTTGTCCACTACTTCATGTATATATTTATTACTTTCTGCTACTGCTATCACTTGCTCATTGTGCTATAACTCTAGTCACAGCTTGCAATCAGGATGTGAGGTTCTTCAAGGATTCTGGATGCTGACTTCAATTGTTCTGTGGACTCTAGTTTTGTCAATATCACAACAGATGATCTACTGGATGTCTCTTCTATTTCTGCAGCCCCTTTCCCACAACTCTCATCACATGAATGCATCAAGTCTGCTGTCAAAATTCTCCATGATGACCACATATCAATCATAGACTTCATGCTCATGATCCTCAACCCTTCGGAACTCGATTTTGCCTACAATTGCAACTGGATTTACAACTGTTCTAAGCAGGAGAAGGAAAGTGTCAATAGGCAGGGCAAAAGGGGGAAACTTGAGCAGATGTTCAACAGCTTATTTGCAGACTTGTGAATGTGGAAGATGTCTAATTAACATAGATAGCTGCTCATGTGAAACAATGAGATGCAAGAATTTTCTGATGTGAAAGTCCTAGTTTTTTGCTTCTCATAAGTCTCAAAACACTGCAAAGATGCACGGACAAGTATTGATAATTACTTCCCAAAGAGATGGATCATCTGGGGTGTCCTCATTGATGGATAGCATAGTAATGCCATACTTCATACACTCATGAACCTGCTACAGTCTGTATAATTCTGTGTGCAGATTCAATGATTAGTGGCCTTACCTGGGTGGTCTGGAGGCATTTGAGAGGTAAAACAGTCATGCTCACAGTGCCAGGACAAAGTAGAATAGGAATAATGATGCACAGAGTCTTCCTACTGCCTGTCCCTGCAGTTATCAAGCTATCTCAACCATTTAAAGTTGCAAGAACTGATTTGAGTTGAAATTGGCATGGAATGATGGTTGTTGCTGTGAGCACATACACAATCAAGCATGCTCATAATGCATCCGCTGTCATGCATGGTATGTGACTCGTTCCATGACATATACACAGCAGGAGTGATAAGGAAGGTATAATACACCAGACTGTATTCTATCACCAAGTTACCCCATCATTTTCCCCTCATTCAGTAGCTAGTATTTTCACTTTCGATCTTCACTTCTATTTTTTTTCCATGTATTTCTATTTTGTTCCATGGGATTCTATCTCTTTCCATTTTTCTAGGCATATTTTATGCACTAGTGAAGAGCTCAGTGATTGTCAAGAACAATACTATTAGCAAAGCACCTAGCGAAGAGCTAAGTGTACATCAGTGAGTGTAGATACAAGATGCAAAATATGAGCATACACACCTCAGTGATTGTCAAGAACAATACTGAGGTGGTGACAAGAACGCGACGATGTAAAGTACAGAACAGAATTGCTTAGGTAATGAACCGGAGGATCGACGTGTGGTGAAGTTCATATGGTGCAAGAAGTTAAGAAGTAAGTGGCACACTGTCTTGCTACTTAAGGGTCTTATATGGAACACATATATAGTGACAACACAACTATACAGGGATAAGACTACTTGCCAGTCCTTAAGTACATGGTCTCCAACTTTTCTAGTTTTCGTGGTAGATAATGTGTGAGTTCTTGGGAGGATTTACTGACGTGTCCTCTTCTTGTCTTTCTCGTGGTTTCAGTGATACGAAGTTTCTCAGTGTTATATAGTCAACCTCTAGTTTAAATAGTATATAACTAGTAGAAATTAGGGCTCGGTGAATAATTCACGGTCAATTTTTAACATTTGTTAGTAACATGGGGCACCCCGGAGCCATTGTTAACACAGGTTACTAACAAATTCTAACATCGGTGTTACTAACTAGTTAAAAAACCCATTGTTAACAATGTTAACAACAAAAACACGGTTAACAACTGTTAAAAATGCCGTCCGTGAGTCTAATAATTCCAATCTGCATCTCCGTCGTCAGTCATTGTAGCAGCCCGTGAAGACAACACCGAATCCAACGATAGGTCAATGGAGACTGTGGAAACTGGGTCAGTAGAGACCATATCCTTCAATGCCTTCGAGTTGATGTCGATATCAGGATGAATCTCGAAGGCAACATCTTGAGCAGGCTGGCGTGCATCCATCTCTGATTCCAATGGCTCGTCATCAGCTTCATCTTCATTATCCGAATCTGCCAGTCCGTCAACATCCAGTATCGACTCGTCATCCGCACTGCCAGTTTGGACAGCACATAGCACACTGTCTTCGATGTTTTGAAACTTGATGACCGGACGATATTTACCCTCTCAGACAAGATTTAGATATATCTAGACTCATTCCATGGTGTTGGCTGGTGCTGAATGCTGCTGCATTTAAATATAATTATTAACAATTGTTAACATGCTAAATGTGCATCTGACTTTTCCCGGTGTTATTAACCGGTTAATAACTGATGTTAAAAATTGATGTTAGTAACATCTGTATTTCTCACCGAGCCCTAGTAGAAATGTCTTATATCTTACTTCAAGGCAACCTATTTGGCCTGCACTTTCAGAATCTTACTGGGTCTCACACGGTTTGAGAGAAGAGTGGAAAGTGGGAAGTCTGATTACTAGGTGCAAGATGGGCTCCTTTTATACCTTTTTGGGGCCCCCCTTACTAAGCATGACTCATCACAGCATTAGTAAGTCACTGGCTTACTAACCATGCCATTTGGCAGTGCTGAATCAGCTGCTTATCAATCTAATATACATAAATAGTAAATACTATTACAAAGCATGATAAATCATGACAAAGCATGACAAAGCATGACAAAGCCTGACAAATCCTTACAAATCAGCCTATTGCCAGTCACATGACATGCTTACAAACATATCTGATGGCTCACTGAAGGATCTGTGGCTGAAAGAAATGGAAACAGACAGAAACAAATGGAAACTGCATGACAAATCATGAAGGATCCTTACAAATCAGCATATTGCCAGTCACATGACACACTAAGTAACATATTTGTGGCTCACTGAGTAAATTGATGGCTGAATAAGCCTTAGAAAAAGAAAGAGAAAGAAACTGATGGAAACTAACAAACTGAAAATATAAGTACAAGTAAATATGTCATCAAAATGAAACCAAGCCTGTAATACAATGAAGTATACCTTAGTATACTCTTCCTGTGATTACTTCCTGTCTACGTATGTCATGGTATGGTTCCCATACCATGCATGACAACGCATGGATCGAAGGTGCAAGATAAGGATAGCGCAAGAATGGTAATGCTGATGCTAACATATTTAACTATCAGACTTCCTCTCCAGCCACAAAGCATGTTTGTAAGCTTTTCATGTGACTGGTTAATAATCTGATTTGTAAGGATTCAACTTGACTCATCATGTTTTTTTGTCATGATTCATCAAGATTTGTAAGACTTGCAAGTGTGTTTATAATCCACTTAGTAAGAAGGCTGATTCAGCTCACTCAAAATATTGGTTTGTAAGCATGTTCTTACTAATCCATGTGATGACTCATGTCTTTTATTCATCTTTCTTTGTAAGATTACAATGTATTAATAAGCTAGTTAGTAAATAAGCTGACTCAACACACCAAAAGGATTTATTTGTAAGAATGTTCTTACCAATCCATGTGCTGAATCATGCTTAGTAAGATAGCCTCCAAAAATGTATAAAAGGAGCCCATTTTGCCACTGTGAATCTAGACTTCCCACTTTAAAACCCTGTTCTCAAATCAAGTGAGATTACCTAAGAAATAAAGTGCAGGCAAAACTAGTACCTTGAAGTAAGACTAAGAAATATCTATCTGAGTTATATACTACCATTACAATATAACAAACTAATGTACTAAGCTTAAACTAAACTTCACCTATACATGTAACCTTTCTCTTTTACAGGAAGGGAGATATAAGCTAAGAGAACTACTTCACACTGGGGCAAACTTTATCATTACAAAGGCCTCAAAGCAAAACTACAGAGAGAAAACAAGAAGGGGACATTTTTAAGTAAACCCTCCCAAGAACTCACATGTTATCTACCACAAAAACTAGAAATGTTGTAGACCGTGTACTTAAGGACTGGCAAGAAGTCTTATCCTGTATAGTTGTGTTGTCACTATATACGTGTTGTACATAAAACCCTTAAGTAAGAGGACATCAGTCCATGTGTCAGCATATACATGTCATCCAGCACTGGCTGTACACATTGTGACCACAGCCCAGTCAGCCCAACTTGGGCCACCAGTCAGCTCCACCCTGTGTCTAGCCAGTGGCAATGTACATGGATTGGCTGCAGCTGGCTGGTACACATTCTACAACCATTTTTCACATCCAGGGTACCAGTTCTACATAGGGTCATGACTGAAGTATGTGAGAATGAAAAATATAGCACTAGTGAAGATGCTTGTTAGTGATGTACATAGTACAAACATACATACATAAATGAATGTGGGATGACCATGCACACAAACACTGTTGGAATCCTCTTGTAGCATTAGGGGAGCTCACAGTAGGTCACTTCTTCTGCTTCTGCTTTTGCTTCTGCATCCATCATAAACCATTATTATCACATATACAGCAAAATAAATAGAAATTAAATCATATATACCATTTCTGGTCATCCACTCAGAGCACTAGCATCTACTTTATACTCTCACATGACTAGATTGAAGACACAGAATCTACCTGACATTCCATGGAATGAGAACAAGCACTTGTGCGTATGGAAAGTCATTGCAGAAATCAGCGCAAAAGGCAAATTATAAAGTCTTGTTCAGTAAAAAAGATCAGCATGAGGTGAGTCTGAGCACATCTGCGCCACTAGTACTAATTCATGAAATCACCAAAACACATCTGGCGAGACAAAGGCCAGTGTCCATAAGTGTATTGGCGCTGTTATACTGCCAGAGTGCTACAAGATCAATCTGACAGCAACTGGCGACCATATCAAGGCATAGACTGCCAGATTTAAGGGCAGGAGGACCAGAATTCAGGTAGCAAGCTTGTTGTATGGCTAGTATATGATTTATATCAATATTAAGCTGTTGTGCAAGGTCCTCAAGTGTCTGTAAAGGTTGAAAGAGTGCTCAAATGATCACATAAAACTTTAAAAGATATAAGATTCTAAGTATTGCTGATGCTAGCGAGCTGTGAGCCATGTGTAGTACTGTAGAGATATGCACTTAGCTTGATCACACTGTCACATGTCCAATGAATCGAAGCTATTTTGTGTGACTGTCACACAAAGTTGAAATCATCGAAGGTAAATTGTAACATATGGTAAAACATTTAAAAAAAATGCGTAGATTATGGTCAATGTTTCCAAACAAATTTGTACTGAGTATTTGCCATGCATCTGTGCTTTCCACAATCAAAAATCTCTTCATCACCTTTGGTAGCAGAAGCTGTGAGCTCTTGCTCATAACTTTCTGCCTTGTTGCAAGCCAGCAGATTGCCAGAATCATCGGTACCATAGCCATGAGGGACTGACCCTCCTAATGTCATGTGAATTAGAACAGCATCAATAGGTCCATCACAAGGGTCAAGCTCAATGTCTGCAGCATGCACAAATGGTGGCTCGACCTCATCTAGTTTGACCTTCAAAACTATTTTGAGGTGTTACAGGTCACAGCAGTCTTCAAATCTTTGAAGCTAAGGTTCAGTTGGTCACACCTAAATGATGTCAAAGCTAAGTGTGTATCTCTACAGTATGCCCAATGCATATCGAGAGTTAACTGCTTACATAACACACTGCTAACCCTTCTCTCTCACATGTCAGCTGATGCAGAAGCAGAAGTGACCTACTGTGAGCTCCCCTATTAAATAGATTAGTGTTAACCTCCACCAGCATGCAAACTAGGTAATGCATACCATAGACTGTAATTATCCAAGTCAGTTCAGGGTTTGGAACGGTTCAGGAACCAAAGTCAAACCATTTGCCCAATGCCAGAACCGAGAACCATACTGTGGTCCAGTTCTGGCTGACACCTGGACCGTGGGCCGAACCACAGGGGAACCGGACCAAAAGTCCGGTTCAAATCATGGTTCAGGACCGGACCACGGCAGCACTAGCTAATTGGGACCAAGCTGTAGAGCTTGCACGCTGTGCAGCGCAAAGTGGTGCTTTTACTGATACAGCCTCAGGTGCAAATGAAAACCGCTCAGAAAAGTTTAAAAGCATCTATACAGTTATAGTACCTCTAGTGTCCTGATGTCCATCATGTAGCTAATGGAAGCCACGTTTCCAACCTGTGCAATGATATCACGATCTGATGCGATCCTCTTGAATCCTCCGTCGCGCTGCCGTGCTAGTAAAAATGCACCAAAAGGTTGTCCAAGGCGAACAATCAATCGCAATGCTCGTGAGTAAGAAGAATCCGAATAAATCGGCTCAGCTTGTGCAGGGAGCGAATCGTGTGACGGAGGTTCGGGTACGGACCAATCTTCCATGCTCTGTGTATCGTCTGCAAGGTCATGCAACTCAAGGAGATCACGACTCCATGGACGAACAAGCAAGATTGTCTGCCAGGCGGGGCGGCGGCCTTGCTGGTGAGAACGGGATCAACTTGTCTTCCGTGGTGACCTGCAGGTCGTGAAGCCCGTCTGATTTGAGTTCGTATATGTATGTGTCCTGGTCTCGACCTGGCCTCCGCCTGGCTTCTGTGACTGGGAACACGATGCAAGGCAGATACAACCGGCGGTGCGCGAAACGGGGAGCGCTCAGGTAGTCAAGTGTCTGATACAATTTCGAAGCAGACTCTGGAGCCACAATACCTTGCAACGAGGAGACCGATGTCTGAATCTCTTCTTTGGACAGAGACGAAAGCTTGCATGGTGGAGCTTCATATGAAGTGATGTCGGCTGGTAGACAGCTATTGAACTCTGACGACTTTCCGACCCAGTCCAGGGCCGTAATATCACCTGACTGAGCTACGATTTCCTGCAGGAGCCGCCCCAGTGCGTTCTGCTTCTTCTCGCCATAATCAACACGTAGGCGGACGCCAAAGATGCCGAATAACGAGTATGCAATGTCTTCTTGCAACGTGGTAATACGTGTCGACGCCCACTGAAGTTTCTCTCGGGCATCTCTCATCCCGGGACGGAAGGCCACGACGGCCCGTCGATCAATGCCTGTCGCGTACTCCAACTCCTGCATGATCGCGACAGAGTACTTGTGGTTGGGAGTGCGATCATTGAGATAAAGAGTCCAATCCTTCTGATAGAATAGAATGACGTTGGGGGCGAGAAATTCTTGGACCGTCCATCCGCGTGTGTTCCATGCACTCTTTGCCAGTGCGCCAGACTTTGACGAAGGCGGGACATCCGAGAGGTATACGATTGTGAGCGTGGAGTGGTGATACCAGAGGAACATGGACTTGACTGATGCTTGGAGCTCAACATCGATGTTCTTGTCAATACAACATGTATCGCTCCATGCCCAGGCGATACCCCAAATCACGAGCAGTTTTGCAGAAGGACTGCAACTTCGTGATGCCGCCAACCGGATCAAACTCGTAGATGACCTTGCCTTGGATATCCTGCAGTAGCGGTTCCTTCCCTTCTCCACCTGTGTGATAACATGACATATTGGAAGTATGTCATCACCACTTCCTCGATGCGCTTCATTTGGATATCACGATGCATGATTGTTGATGACACAAGCTCCTTGTACTCTATGCTCGATTTGAAGGTGCTTATCTGCGCCTCTCGATTGCATAAGAGACCGGTGGTGGTGTCGAGTACACGCAGTGGAGCATTGTCGAGTTGAGCATCAATGACCTTTCGAATAGCACAGTCCGCTTTGGATGGACTGAGATACTGCTGGCGCAACTCTGCAGAAACCTTTAAAGCCTGTTGACGTATGAGTTCTTTGGGGCTTACTTCGTGTCTCAGCGTCAGGAGCATTATCTAATTTTGAGAGCATTATTCGGAAGGCCTGTATCGCTTCATCGTAGCGTTGTGCACCATGAAGCGCTGCGTGCTTCAAATTGTATCCAAGATAAAATTGGGGGTTGAGTTCGGTGACCTATGTGTCACCACAATAAGTATAGGTTAACAACGATAAATGCCACCGCACATTGTGCGCATCGAGAAGTGCTTCCGTCCATAGCATTTTTCCCAACCTTGCCTTGCTGCGCTTTACAAAGACGGCATCAGATGCAGAACTCAGGTCAATCACTGCCGAGTAGAGGTCAATAGCCCTGTCATAATCGCTTGCATCGAGGGCGGTATCTCTCGTTGGTAAGAAAGAGCGCGCTGCATTCTTCCGTAAAAGCTGAGTGAAATGCGGGTGAGGATTGTAGCTTGCGCAACATTGCGAACTCCAGACTTGCCGTTGGACCATTCAAGGCAGCTGGCCTTCGTTGTTTCGTCGATAATGTCCATCATGTATCGGTATGATTTCACGGCATCTTGAAGTTTACCTGCCCGAAGGAGTGCATCACACACCGTTTCTGGTGTGCCTTTTGCCACAAGGAACTTCAAGTCCCAGCCAAAGAGCTGGACAAGACACTCAGTTATGAAAAATATAATGTATGCATCATATTAACGCACTGCGACTAAGTCCTCGTATAATTCATGAATGAATTTCGATGAGAAAGCGCCAGAGTTGATAGCGACAGTGAAGTGGTCGGCGGCTTCGTTGTGACGTGCGCCATCCAATGCTTTGATTCCTAGTTGAACGCGTAAATATGCCTAATGTGCGAGGTTGCAAAGATCAGCGTTTGATGACCAAACGTGAATGATACTTACTTGCACGACACTACACGCGAGAATGTCGGCATTCGGACAACCGGCAGTGAGTTCTTTGAGGAGAAGGTTTGCCTCGTCATGTGATCTGCATTGAAGAGGGTAATGGCCTGAAAATAATGTGATGAAAGCGGAGAGTATGCGAGGCAAACTGTAACATACCTTGATCAAGAGCAGGAAATGAAATGGTTTTCTGATCTCATTAGTGTACAGGGATGCAACATCAATGCTGCCCTCGCATCCCGCATATGGCCTGTTCCGCGGAGGGCGATGCCCTTGGAGATATAGCCTGTCAATGAGGGCTGAATGCTGATGGACTTTGTCATCATCGAGTTAGCCTTTTGTAAGAGGGCCGTGATGGGTCAGTGAATCTCACCTTGATTGCGGTCCTGAAGGGCACGGTCCCAGTCATGTTTTCGAGCATACGAATGAACGATGTGCGTAGGAATATGGTTGTTAGCATCTGTGTTGATATCTTGCGTGAGTAGTTCTTCTGCGGTAGATAAGTCTCCATCTATGCATGCATCGCGGGGTGTCGTGATGGCTAGAACCTGCACGGAACATGCTCAAATTGTTGTTCCTGAGTCGAGGACGGAAACATACCTTTGGATGAATACCCCGAGGTACTGCCCACTCTGAGATCATCTTACCGTCTCCGCTGAGGATATGCTTGCCGTCCATGGAGAAAGTGACGCAATGTCATCAAGGATGAGTGCTTGAAGATGGCAATTGTTCGCCGATCTGAGAGCCGCCAGAGACGAACATGATGGTCATCAGATGCGGAGGCGACGAGTGTGCCAGCAGGATTAACGGCGATGGTATGGATATAACTATCGTGGCCCGTCCAAGGATCACCGGCCTGCTGCCAGGTTGTTGTATCCCATTCGCGTATGGTAGAATCGTCAGAATCGCCGCCTGTGAGAAGGCGTGTGCCATTGGGCGTCCATGTAAGTGACTTGTTCCAAGATGTGTGACTCTTGAAGGATTGGACCCATTTCCTTGTGCCTGGATTATAATTCGGATATTGTTGGATGTTGCAATGGCAAGAACTCCTCCTGACGGCGAATACCGTACGCAGAAGACATGTTCACCACACTTAATTGGATCTCCTTGTTGCTCCCAGGTTATGGTGTTCCACAGTTTTAATCGGTTGTGTCCCATGAACCAGTGACCAGCACTGTTCCATCAGGAGAAAAATCCAACGAGGTTGATATAACGGGAGTGGGCTTTGATTGTTGGGTGAGTGGTTCCCCATTTCTTCTCCGTGCCAGGCGATGACCTCTCCGTCTCTATCACCGCTTGCTATCAATTTCCCATCTTGTGATACAGCCAATGCCCGCACCCCACTGCGATGCCCTTCCATCTTCTTCAACACAACACCTGTCTTCAAGTCCCACAGACGAAGCGTCTTATCGTCCGAGCCTGTTACCATTCGTCTTTTGATCGGGAATACTGCAATTGCATTTACGCCTTTTTCATGGCCTTCTAATTCTCGCAGGGGTGTGGTGATTGGGAATGAGCTTCAACATTTTACTGAGGTTAATGGCGTTTGGGCGCGGTTCGAGGTGGATTTTGGAGAGATTGTATCTTTCTTTGAGCTGCAGAGGTGCGTGTATTGTGCGTTTTCACTGCGTTAACCAGCCTCGTTTTCACAGACGCCCCGAACACGGCGGCCTCCACACCTCTATCACCGATACGGCAAGTCCCTATTACGCTGCCCTTGACAATATTACTCTCCTAGCGCCTCAGGGCATACATATATTCTCTTTAAAGCTTCTAGAATATATTCCAATCAAGCAGTCGGTGCTTCCCAGCGCTCGAATCTGACTATCTATCCTGCACGACCGAATGAATATCGTTCTTTTTCGTGTCTAGTAGCTACTCCAGCACATCACCATGACACTCCTTCGAACACGTGCACATAACGTTACTTCTTCATTCCGCTGACTCCCAAGATTCGTGTGTGCACCAGATGCCAACCGAATTTCGTGGTACAGGCTCGGAATCTTCTCACCATCGCCACACCGCCAATGCCCGCACCCCACTGCAATGGCCTTCCATCTTTATCAACACAACACCTGTCTTCAAGTCCCCACGACCGAAGCGCCTTGTCATACGAGCTTGTCACCACACATCGTCTATCGGGAAAAACTGTGGCTGCGGCTATGCCGCTCTGATAATTTTCAAAAGCTCGAAGGAGTGCGGTGCTTGGAAGGAGCTTCGACATCTTACTAGATATCAATGGTGCTAAGCACGGTCGAGATGCACTTTAGAGGGGATTGTGGGGTATCTTTCTCTAGGCTTGCAGAGGTGCGTGTAATGTGCGTTTCTATGCTGCTTCACTCCATTGACCTGCCTTGTGTTTCCATAGATACCCTAGTAGGACATGAACCCTGTTCACCTCTACTGTCGTCTGACCATCACATTGTAAAAATATCGCATCGTTCATCGTGTTTTCGTCAACGCACACATTGTTCTTGTCAATTTGTTCATGCATGTGCGTCACAATGGCAATCCGTCAATAGCTCAATTACTTCGCATTCACGTGTCGTTCGGTGTTGCAGAGTTACTCTACAAAGCTCCACTTCTCTCGCAACATTCTGTAATATCACGAAGTCTCGTGTTTGGGTGAGTTTTGAAACTACTAACACCCCAAAGTTAAAATGTTTTGGGAATTACAGGCAACTTCGTTTTCTCCCTCCTGCCACGGACTCCTTCCTCCGCTGATTGAACGAGTCTACGAGTGTTGTGAATTCAGGTATACACATTACTGCTGCTCTTCTTAAACAGCACTGACTTATAGTCTCTGCAGGCTTGTGATGAGCTTAACACTACTAGCTGGTAAGCGCAGGTTCTGAGCTTCACCGTTATTTTACAATCATTCATGTTCACCAGGAGCGGGAAGAGTGCTAGGCAAGAGCATCAACATCAGCACTACTGACAGCGCTCTGCATTAGATTGATATTGTCGACAGTATGCTTTGCCTCGCAATCCTCTTCCATCTTCAGTTTACTCGCCTTCCTCGCTCCTGTTCTATGCCTTTTTTTGCCGCTGGATGCTCCCCCGTTCTGTCATATCGCACACACCCCTCGCCTTCAAGTTCCTCATTACTTCATTATGTCCGCTGTCGTGTCGCTTACCTGCTGTCGTGTTCGCATTACTGTCGCTAATGTCTCATCGTGTTTTCTGGTCGTGGTTTGTACCACCATGCACTTCGCGGCCTGGTTGGGCTCAAGTTGTGGCTTTCGGCCGGCTTGGACTCACGGCCTGAGCTCAAAATCTTATGAGCCTAAGCCGGACCGGATCATCACTAGCTGAAATGATTAAAGGCTTGCTCTAGCAACGTGTATGAGTCTACGCAGCATCGCTCGAGCATTGTAATGTGGCGATCAACGGAGAACGTGAAATTTCATGGTCATAACGCGCATCCTGGAAGCCGTACGTCGACGGCAACACTAAGAGAAGGAACGATAACGTGGAAGAGCGTATGATTGACAAGCGGTAAGAGTAAGATGAGATCCAAATACAGGTAGGTCAAGCTATGTGCACGGTGTCCAATAGGTGAGACGCGTCATCGAAGGTGTTGCGTCATAGTGGGCCGCGTCTGATAGGCTGGGCGGCGTAAGCGTCGGGCTTACATTGAAACACTCGGTTCAAGCTACAACGTTACAAACCAGACTGTAAGTTGGTTCATTTACTGTGCACGATGGGGTGGAACACCCAGAGAAGATGATCCAGGAAGTGATCGTTATTGCAGGTAGTGCTGTAAGAGTGGAATTAAGAGTAATTGCGCTCATCGGGCAAAGTCAGCCGGTGATTGGCTCGCAGATTCACTGGCAATGGAAGAGAACGGAGGGACAAGCGTGGCTAATAGTAACACGACTTAAGATTCTTGTGGGCCGAATTTCACTGGTTTGGAATGGGCGATGCCAATTAATCATTCATGACTCATTGTTTCTGCATGTCACTATCTAGTGCAAGCCTGCCTCGTTAAAAGAGCACAACGCACGAGTCTACTAATCTAAAATGATTCTGTCTTTCTCATCCCACTGCAGGTGTTGGTTAGAGAAGGTCGGGAGGAAGTTGTTGTTGTGGAGAAGCCGCCCGTCTATCATGATAGCTACCACAGGCAGTGGTAGTGGTGAGATAGACCCCCGACAACCAGTAAGTCCATAATCAATGGATCATAGTACCCTGTGACAACGTACTTCCTCATGCGACTTCTAATGCAGCCTACTCGACTTTACGGGATTCGTATCCAAGGAGTCGCCTCATCCAATAGCACACGGCAGTTTCGGAGATGTGTGGAAATGCACCTACACCGCATCCGACCGTCGAAGCCTGGAGGCAAGCATGCTACACGTATGGCTGTCCAGCAATCTGAATCCATGACAGGTAGCAGTCAAATCCATCAGGATCGATGTCGTAATGGACGATTCCAGGGCCAGACTTACTGAAGTACGTTATTGGCTTCCCCTTTGCATGTAATACGCTTGCTCAAACCATGGCTTCGCAGAGACTCTTGGCTGATTTTCATGCAAGGAACCAACTGCATCACGAAAATCTTTTGTCTCCGCTCGGTTTCAGTCACGAATTTGGGCTACTTCCAGCGATAGTTTACCCCTGGATGCACAACGGCTCGCTCACCATATATCTTGAACGCCATTCCACAGAATTGACCAAAGAACAAAAGCTCCGGATCGTGAGTTGTTTCTCAGAAGCACTCGTACATCATGGTATTCATTGGAACCTTAGTTGCGGCAAGTCGGTGCAGCCATCAGCTACCGTATGTGAAATCTTCCATAGTTTGTGAAAACAATAACAATAAGTAACGCCATTGCAGTGCACTCGAAGGGCATTGTTCACGGTAATCTTACTGCCGTACGTACTAGTTGTCTGATACTCGCCTTCTAGCTCTGATCTGGAACGGCAGAACAACATTCTGATAGATTCGGATCACAATGCCCACGTGGCATATGATGGAATCTTGCCTTGGGCTGTGCCAAAGCTCTACGGGGAGCCCGAGGACGAAAAGTCATTGACTCCACAACCAGCCAGCGATATTCATTCCTTAGAATGCATCACACATCAGGTTCGAGGCCTTCACTATTAGTTGCGTTGGTTTACGACTAAGATCCGGTAGGTCATGAATGCATGATAGGTCAACCACCCTATACAGATGTGCGAAGCGATCATCAAGACACTGTCCTGGAGAAGCCTATAAGACCATCGAGTGTGCACGACGACGCAGACTCTTTCTGGGATTTCATCGAGAAATGCTAGAGTGATGCAGGACGTCGCCCCTCTGCCGTTGATGTTATGAGCTTTCTAGGATCGGATCATGTCACTGCGCTAGTTAAATAATCAGAGAACTGATCGACTGTATTTTATTTACGTATACAAGGACTCCTGGCTCTGCGACAACATATTGTGTTCATAGTAGCAACTTGGGAATATAATACTAGCATCGTCTCTGCAAATAGACCACGTGTCTCAGTACTCCACATTGATATCAGCTGCGTTGGCGCCAGATTGTGTACTGACAGTTTCCCTCTCCCAAATTCTTAATTGACTCCACTGGCAGGATCGTTATCAGGGAACAAGGTATTTTGTATAGAAGCCGTTATTACTCTGAATCTGTAAGGACTTGGAAGTACATACTCGTGCAAATATTGTTGTGCACGCATCGTATGGTCCGGAGGCTAATTTTAGCATGGCCCATCGGGACCAAATGACGAGTGCTGTGGGAGGACCTTGATACAGCAAATGTAAGCAGGATCTGCTAAATGGTGGAGGACAATGTCAACTGCAAACATTCCAATATTGCACATTCATAAACTGGCCATAGGCCACACACACGACACCGATCGCTCTTGCTCGACACGGACCTGATAACAAATATATGTGACGATCAATGTATTGAACTTTGGAATGACTCCAGTGAAATGCATCGGATCTATAAACTGTACGGTTACATGATAGCACACCTTTGATCTTCTTTATCCTCTGCGATCGTCCCCTAACGGACCCTAGTAATTCAGGCTAGCGAGGTATGATCCAAGACCGGTAACTAATATGCCTACGTCTTGAGCTGTCTGAGGAAAAGCGTACGTAACGACGAGGATAGCTTGTTTCGTTTGCGCTAGTACAGCACCATCGGCCTGATGACTGTGAGCATGCATCACAAAAAGACATCGTGAAGACCCACTTGTTTCTTGCCCTGAACCACAATAAGATTGGGATCATCTCCGTAGTTATCCGACGATAGGAAGAAATATTTCTGATCAGCGACACGGAAGCCAGAGGCCTGAACTGCAGCTTTGTTCGTGAACGCAGCAGTGATCGCCTTCTGCTCTTCTGGTGAGATCTACGTAAGATCCCGTCAGAGTTGCACAGACATTACTACTGTCGATAAGTTACCTTGATCCCTGAGGATTTAGCCCATATACCTCCAGCTTTTCCCAAGATGGCGGCCTGAGTCACCCTCCCGGTGCCGACGAGGTTGGTGTCTACGTATGCTGTAGATGCATGAGACTAAGAGCTTGCCTGGCGATGCAGCTCAGACTTACCTTGCCAGGACATATTATGAGGGACTGAAATCGAAACAGCGGAAAGGGTCACGAATTGAAACTGAAAGACAAGAAAGAGTCTGGCGTGGTACGGAGATCGCCATGATATCGGCGTTGGAAAGCAGGCCGCATCAAAGTACAGGCGGAGCTTACCTAATAATAAGCAAGTGGACCACCGGCCCGCAACGGACAACTTACCTAAATTATCATGTACAGCCTTTTCAAGCAAGATAATCAGCATTATTCTAGTAACCATATAAGTACGACTCGGACGGAGTGAAGGCATATTGCACTGGTACCATATATAAGATACTAGTGAGTCCACACGTAGGTACTTGAAGAATCCACAAGGAATAGCACAAGTACGATTACAATCAGGACCATGGCATGCATGAGGTTTCCGGCATAACTTATAGTGTAACTACCTACCCTAGATATAGGCTGTTTCAAACAAACATCTGCATCGCACCGGAGCTCTCTTGTGGTCACGTTTTTGTCTGTAGCCTTAGCCACGACCGGTCATTGGGATCAAGAGTGAAGAAACACGACAAAGGACCTCACGGATTTCATACTCATGGTTCCGTCGAGCCAGTCCGTTCGGGCTGCAATTTACTATTCCAAGACGATAAGTCTCTGCCTTTGATTCCAGTTGGCGGCATGTGACTCGCACAAGGAGATCCCGAGGTTTTGACCGTCCGAGGTAGCCTGGAGTCCGGGCGTGAATAGTGGCCGATTGATGCGGACGGTTTAAACTCCACGTCAAGAAGCGGTAACTTCATCTGCAGTCCATGTCTTGTCATTGCAAACACATGGTCACCATGGAGATCAGGTGTCTCCCCGACAATTCTCTCCACCTTCCCCATATCGAGATTCTCGCTCAGTTCTGTGGAGTTCTGTATATCAAAAGCTTCATAGCCTTTGGGCGACCGAGGTATTGCGCTGGAATATGGAGACAATTCTCCTGCCCATACAAAGATTTCCCAGCTCTTGCATTGTTTCAAGATGATTTCCATCAACCGAAACCAGGACCGCTGGCCCTCCCCATACGTTATTGGCATGCTGACATCAAATATGCTGATGAGGGAGTATGCAATATCTTCGCTGGTCGTCATTCTTGACGCCCACCTCGACGTTTCAATGATAGACGGTAACAATAAGCAAAGAACCGCTGGTGCTGTGGTCGAGGTGAGAGAGCAAAGGGAGGCGAAAAATCGGAAACGAATGCGCTTGAGAAAAACCATTCCCTGGAGGAACATTGACGAGGTGGCGAATTCATTTTCGTTGCGCTTTCTGGGCCCCATGTATGAAATATTTGAAAGACCGGAAATTAGACCACCGCCTCATGGGAATTTTGGCCGATTCCAATCACCCACCACTGACCATGATAGCAAGTGAAGACATGCAAAGGACTGTGTTAATGAGCTCGGGGGGTGTCTTGGATAGAAAGAATTGGCCCCACTCAACTCAACCGAGGCATGTCCCCCAGTCTGCAACTCCTTCAGGATGCAGAATTGAGCAGGAGATATTGGAAAGCTTAAGTTCTCGCAAATATAGTCCACACCATCCCACCAGACAATTGGATGACGAGAGGATATACAGCGCCTCACCGACGAGTCACCGTGCGATATTTTTTCAGAATGTCAGCAGATGATAGAAAGCGATAAAGTATCGCCAAGACAGTCCAGGCAATTGGATGACGAGAGGGTACGCAGCGCCTCACTGTGCGATAAGTTTTCATACAGCATGACATACGACGCAAGCGCCGAGTGCACATGTTCCGCAATAGGGGGATATAGTCAAGAGTGCATAAAGGAGTCCATTACGAAGATATCACTTGGTGAAAGACCGGATTATTTTAGCGGAAATATGCAAAAAGAAGATAGATCCAATGAACGCCAACGAGAGAATGAGGACGACATATGGGTCTCTAACATGGGAACAAAATCAGCTCAGTTGAATGTTACATTTATGGCAACATGACACGTACACTCGCAACCCTGGTGAGTCGTCAGTGTAAAGTTTCAGCATTGTCCCCGAAGAGCCGCCAGCTCCTGCCGCACGCGTTGAATTGGGTTTTACCTGCGTGTTTGCAGCCCTCCGCCTTTGACAAGTTTCAGTCAGCAATGTGTGTAAACCACGAACAGACTATGAGACATACCGAACCTGTGCACCTGGCGGTCTTGCGACAGTACCGACCTTGGGGCTAACGGCGTGGGTTGAGCTTTCTGAATCAGACTAAGCGAGTAACAGGTTAGTATCGAAATAATACAGCTAGGTTGCTCGTTACGCACCATGCTGTTGACGGTGAGCTTTGAAGACTGAAGACACGTTGGTGGAGGAAATGAAATGCAAGTTCGTGGGAACATTCTTTAGCTAGGTCTTTCCTAATCCACTACTACCTCCACTTAAGCGTCACTTGAGCGTCATTGACTTTTGTCCAATCTTCCTTCCTGCTCTGGCCGAATTCTAACATGTCACTGGTAAGTTCCAATCCTACATGAGTATGTATAACGCACATAGACGGGACTATCACTCTAGATAAATGCCATCGTTTCCCGAGGATCCACAATCCTTGCTGAACACCAGGCTCCGGGGCAGCGAGACTTCTCGCATGGTGCATTATTTTCTGTCTCATCATGCGCTTCTTGACATAGTGGCATACATAGCTACGCAGACAATTCTTTCCAAGATCCCGCCGAACAATAGCAAGTTAACATATGTGTGGGAACAATACCTATTTCATTACATCGCCGAGGGAGGCTTCACTTTTCTGGTCATGGCAGATGACTCTGTAGGAAGGTGAGGCTTCTGAAGAACGTGCATCTGTTTTTTTGGTTGAATATTACTGTAGGAAGATGCCATTCGCTTTCCTAGCGGACCTGCAGCGCAAAGTACGTCGCCACAGCACAAATTACCTCCTTATTCTGATCCACATCGCAAGTTTATCGAGCTCCCATCCTCCTCATCCGCTGTACTAAGCTCTACCCCTGCATACGGACTTCAAGGCACCTTCTCTCCCACTATCGCTTCTCTCATGCACACGTACAACACTGCTCCTCCAACGGATGAAGTCGCCCGTGCTCAAGCGGAGCTGAACCAGGTCAAGGACATTATGGTCCAAAATGTCGAGCAGATCCTCAGCCGCGGGGAACGTATTGAGCTTCTCGTGGATAAAACTGACAACATGGCCACGCAGGCTACCGCATTCCGGCGCGGCGCCAGGACAGTGAGACGGCAGATGTGGTGGAAGAATAGCAAGATATTGGCATTGAGCGTTGTGGTTGCGCTACTATTATTGTATATCATTGTGGCTCAGTTCTGTGGGGCTGGCCTGCAGTGCGGCGCACAGTCTTAAGCGTCTCAAGGGTCCGGACTGCTTATTTATTTGTACCACATAATATCCATATGTACTCCCTAGACTTATCGACACTCATATTGGCCTCAGACAATGTTGTTATACTTATACACTTCAGACCCGACATATATAACATCTCGACAGGAATCTTGCGAAGGTTGTTTCGCTGCAAATTTTTACATGTCTAGAGATGATGGAGATAAGATAACGCAAGTGGATCAGTACTACTATACATATAGTGAGTGGGGGATCGAAACATCCAAGACGTTTTATTTTTCTTCTTCAGAAGCAAGCTAGAACCTACATAAAATGACCGTAACGATTCTACTAACTGCATATGCGTGCACAATAGGTACAATACAAGTTTGGCATAGCTCGAGACCCTAACAAGTGACAGCATGTACGCCTCAGTCAGTACAACACCACAAAACTATTATAAACATGATATTAGCTACACACTGGTGACTGGAGAGTCCGCTCGGACTCGCTCGGATAAATAGATAGTCCGCAAAAGGACCCATCTACAACAATGGGGAATGAAAAATACAGAAGTGACAGTTGGTTAATAAATCGGCAGGCCATATGATTTAGTCTGCTCCAGCGGTGACTGGGTTAGACAACTTGGTCCTGCCTATACGGCGATCGCGATGGTAGGGGTAAACATCGGGTGGCACATTGGTGGTATCCTTGAGGTGCTGCCACTCTTGTTCCCGCTCGCGATCACGATCACGATCACGATCCCGACCTCGTTCACGCTCCATTCGCTCACGTTCCTGCTCTCGTTGTCTTTCCCTCTCCCGTCTCTCCTTCTCCTGCTGCATTGCAACACTACTAGCATGGACCAGCGTCTTTTGCACAACCGTGGCCGGGTATCCCTCTTCAGGACCAGGTGTAGGAGTCACCGATTGACTTGCAGTGGAGTTTCTCCGTAACGGCGTATGCACGTGTGTACTAGAATTCGTGTGCCTAGGAATCGTATTGGACGATGGCGGTGGTGGATATGGTGGGGGCATCGGCGACTCATCGTTATAAGACATCGGGATCTTGAGGGAGGATGATGCCATAGGGCTGTCAAGGATATCATGGAGCTGAGCGCGTAGGCGTTCGCGATCCTTGTCCCGAAAATCGTCGGCCGCCATGATCTGGCGCGGTACGAACTGGTCTTTCACCTTTGGCTCGTACGTGTCTCCTGCGCGCATCTCGTAATCCCTGCTACCACCATCAAATGAGTCTCGTGAATGAGTGTCTTTCAACCGAGGCCCATGCAAGCGGTCCGAGGAGTAGCGGCGTGAGGGAGAGGAAGTGCGGCTGGACATATACGACGTGGACTGTTCCCGTGACAGTCTGCGAGATGGTGAATGAGCACCACTACGTGCCAAAGTGATTGAACGCTCAGTGGAGTGATGACGTGAAGTAGATCCATCACGACTCGACATGACAATGTCACGAGGGCGAGATCGCGACAATCCAGACCAGTTATCCGTGGAGACAGACGAAGATACGGAGGGGTCCGTCAACTGACGAGATAACGAGGACCGAGGAATGGGAATAAGTTGAGACGTAGCATCGCCCATTGTTTGATCCTCGTCTGTGTCAGACCTCGATTCCGATTCCTTTCTGCTGCAGGTCTTCTTTAAGTCGTCAATCTCATCTTCATCCACCAAAGCGCGAAACGACTGGATTGCAGAAGGCCAAGTTCCAATTACCTGGGTGAGAGGAGACAAGTGGAACTCCTCTTCCTCGATGGCTTTCGCTTTCGCTTTGGCCCTCGCTCGTGCTTTGATGCTCAAAGGATCGTCCTCGACCAACTTCTCAGGATGCTTCTGCTCCGTTGCATGAAGATACCGGACCTCGACTGGCCGTTGGAAGTCAGGTAACGGGTTAAACACAATTCTAGCGCGCATGAGCTCCTCCCGGAGAACCTTGTTCTCACGCATTGCGGCTTCGAACTGTGGCTGTCAGTAAAACAACATTCGCAGGCAGCTACGAGATACTGACTTTGCTAAATGATGCTGATGAGTCCATAAAATAAATGGACCGGAATACGATGGGCTCACCTTCTCCAATGTGCATTCAACTCATCATAGTGTTCCCTCAAACTTTTCTCTACAGCAAGAGCAGTATCTTTCTCATCCTGTCGAATACGTTGCAGCTCCTCGTACTTCAGTTGCAAATTCACGATCTCTGCCGTAAGACGCGAGCGTAATTCTTCAAGAACAAGTTTTGCCTCGCAGGCCCTCTCAGCCTCAGCCACCTTCTCCAGTCTCGTTTCCTCAAGAGCAATTTCCACCACCCGGGTCTTCTCAACCTCAGCCGCCTTGTCTTTTCTCATTTCCGCGAGATGACGTTGAGACTCGGCGAGGTTCCAAAGAAGCAGTGCGCTCACTTTCACAGGGTTCTGCTAATCACGGTGTAATTAGGACCGTCGTAACATGACGACATCAAGAACATACCTGGTCAGCTGACTGTGACTTGTAGTACGTTCGACATTTCTCGATTACCCGGCGAAGTTCAGGAAGCTTGGCACCTTCTTTGACAACACGCGCGATATCGTTCTGGAGGGCACGGGCCTCGTCGTCAGGAGGTGGAGAAGATGATTCAGGGTTCTCAGGGACTTCTTCTATGGAAGCGGTCGTAATCGTAGGCGACTGCATATCGATGTGAAGCCTGCGGACCTCCTGCGGGGAAAATCGAGTCCGACAAAGGGGACATATGTGGCGCAAAAGATGATCGAGACACCTTCGGATTGGTATGTTACGTGAAAACAACACACGATCGATGAACGAATACTTACTTTTGGCAGAATACATGCCCACAAGAGATCGAGTGTGGCGAATTTCCGCCAGCCACATAGCCTTCCATACAGACATCACAGGTAGAGGATTTGCTGAGTACCAGCATAGTTGGAAGACGATGGAGAGACTCCCTTGAGGATCAGGAAAAGGAGCGAACTAAGCCTACAGTAGCTTGGCCGCCTACTCTAGCGAGGAGGCACTACGAAGAAAGGAAGGAAGGAAGGGACTTGTTAAGGACCCAGTCGGGTATACGGGGGAAGGAAGGGATTTAAGCCAGCAAAGGCTTAAGTGCCAGACCTAACGTGCGTGGCGGGGTGGGTGGTGTAATGGTATGCAGGGGAGGAGCGAAAATTCATAACGTTGAAGAGATTATAAGAAGACACGAGGCAGCTAAGCGACGTGAGATAGAACTTCGCCACTTCCTTGAGGGCCTTAGACAAATATCAGTTAAATGATCACATACTAAGTTGGCACGATCAATCACCTGGATGGAGCTTCCGATCTGAGTTCGAACGGCCACGATAAGAACTTTATATGTGACCCGAGTCTTACCTTTAATGAAACTTGGCAGGAAACGCTGAAGGAAATCAGTATCACTTGCCGGGATTGAAAGTTTGCACCGAATCGGCAGAAATAGATTCCTAGAAAACTGCGCATGGATAAAGCAGTGAACAACCCCCCCATACCGCACGTTCAATTCCGGCTGCCTGGCATAGAGAAGGGGTGTCCATGAACAATCAGTTCGTTCCGCTGATCTCATAGAACCGGCCCGACACGGGTAGTCAGTCCTCGTGGTTTCAGCGTTGCATAATAAATCGTTGGTTAAACGTTTTGTCAAGAAGTGCCGCGAAGAACGTACAGCTCAACGCAATTCGTCCAGATTGGCGACATCGTTCGTGATAGCACTGAACAAACAAAAACACCTTTGCCGTCGGTAGTGGGCTGAGCACGTGTCAACGTAATTATGCCTTCATCGTGCCACTACATATTAGTACAGCAAATACCGAATTAAACCTGGCTCTTGAACATATCTTGCAAGGCTAGTTCTGACCTTGGGCACCCTCTTGTTCTTCTGGATTACCGCTACGTTCCTTCTGGAATACTGCTAAGTTCCAACTTCCTTCTGGATTACCGTGAATCCTATTCATCACGGGGAGTTGCGGATGGATGGCTGGCCGCTGGAACATTTCACATCCGATAATCTCAAATCATTCTGGAGCATAAGTTTCTGTCATCAATCCGGTAGTGTCGCTCGAGGTTGAGGGTGATGTACTGGGGTGCTCAACGGCGACATGGTGTTACGATGTCGAAGCGACACATATGGGCGTCTGCCCCACTTTCAATGGGCGCGCGATTTTGAACACGTATTTATACGTATATACTATCCACAGGTTCCTGTCAAAGATGTACTGGATTTAGATCCCCTTTGCCTCAAGGCAGCTCTATTTTCCAACCTGAGAGGTCATCCAGTAGAGAACGATGCCTCGCTGACGCCCTTGACATCAACCATGATGCATGATGCTCCATTGCACCCTACTCGAGTCTCTTGGAGATCCCCTTGATTCTGAAACTAACCGTTGCCTTGGGTTGTCACCTCAGAAATGACTGTACCCTTCGCCACCTTGGCCATGACATCGGTCCCAATTTGTCTGATGGGTATGTTTTTTTCTCCGATGTGCCCTTCATTTAGACACCTAATCTATTTGTATCAGCTCCTCGTCCTGCGCGGGATGTTCTTTGTCTGCCTTTCCAAGCGCACAGGCCACTATTCTATCTTTTCACTCCGTCTCGGCAGTCATAACCTTACCGAATCCTTTCCCAACTACAGCAACTACAGCATCTTGCATGATTTGGCCCCACGTTCATGACATCTCTCTCTCCTAATGACGTGCCAAACTCCCGGACTATCTGCAGCCCCTGAGTCAATGCTTCGCTCTCAAGATGGCAAGAATGCTTCGGAGTCAACAGCACACCCCTTACATCATACTTCGAAAGTATATCGATCTACACTATCGATAGGCACATCGCCCATCGCGGCCATCTGGGTCCAATTGTCCATTCTCTCTCTCCTTGGTATGGCTTTGCATTCTCGGCTTAACATCGATCGGCGTATTCTCGACTTGGATCAGCCCCAGATCACTAGTACTCCAGCTCCAGACCTATTCCAAGCATCCGAGTCGAACGCACTGCGATGACCTCGGAGCCCGGCACGGACGTCATTCAACACCGATGGATGCAGATGCGGCTATCAGTCGATTGCACCGAGTGGAGACAGCTGGATACCTCTGGAGTCTGGATGCAGATGGCTGCACCGCTGTTCTGATATAGCATCTTTTAATTTCAATTATCTACCAGTCAGTCAGCCCAAGATAGTGGAAGGTGTGCTATCACTGTCAAGATTAATGCTAGCGATTGGGGAAGTTTCCATGGAGTACTGATACGGCGTGATTCAGACAAGGCGTACGTAGTTGTCAGTCTAGGATCTCTGAGGCTAGGAGTGACCAGCGTCTTTGACTGCGCACCGCACATGTGTTAGGGTGCCTCGTGCCTTCAAAGCGTTGAGCAAAGAATGAAAGATTACCGCTGTTTATCGAAGATCCGCGCCACCAAACACAAAACACCAGCGCTATAATAAAGTCTGACGATCAAACTCGTAACTCCGAATTCCATCCGTCACTTCTGATAAAATTGACGGCAAAGCCCAGGCTGATGATAACAGTTACGGTAGATGGCATACATGCAACGTACACGTACGCTATGACATGACATGTTGCTATTTGGTCCGCGTGGGGAAAATAAGCTTGGGGCACGATGTTCTTTGGCCTGCGCTCATCGCACATCTTTGGCCATGCACATCACACGCGCCGGAAGCCTCGCGTTTTGTCAAATTAACATCTCACAGTTGATCCGCAGTATAAAGTACGGGGACCATTAGAAGGGAATGGAAGGGGGCGCTATCTCAGCAATTAATATCGTTGTCGGAAGGTTCCATGCAGGCACATCAGGGCGTAATCTAGAGACTATGTCGGGGGTGATCAGCGTCTGTTGCTGCATAATGACACTGCACACACTCATCGCGAGAGCCTCGTGCCCACCGGTCAATATCAAGTGACCATCGCCGCTGCAGCGTTGTTTGTCCGATGCAGTCCACTTGATCCACCCACAGCTAGCAAAATATTAAAAGAGCTTATCGTCTCATGTCATGCGGATCGATGATCTCAAACCCCAGTATCATAGTACCGATCCCATCAAAGCCGAATTCAACCCGCTCATCATCTAACGGCAATAGTACAGATTGTGGCAGTTCAATGTTAGTTACGATAGATCACGACGTACAGTGGATGACGGAAACATTTAATAATACAAACAACCCCAACAAAGGAGATAGATAGCACAACAACGAACGGATGACAGGTAACAACAAACCAGTGTCTATCTTATGTTTATAGTAAGTGAAATGAGTGCGGTGAGAACAAAAACTCAGCGACAAAAAACAAACGGGGAAAAGGAGGGATAATCCAGATTCCAGATAAAAAGAACCATACGTATATATCAGAAGCGCCAGTCATGTGCGATTAGCCCACATATGCACGATATTAGGCCCACCAACGACTGGAGTAGGAGCGACGATCTGTGGGCCGTCGACATTCCCTGTATTTGAAAAAGGACCATGTCCTCCACTTGTGAAAGAACCATGCCCGGTGTTTGTAGACGGACCATGCCCGGTACTTGTAAAAGAACCACCCCCAGCGCCTGTCAAAGGACGCGCAGCATGATCGTGCATCGAAAGCGAAGCATCAAAATGGAGCGATAGCGCGTTGCTATTCGTATATGAAGAACTGCCACTGGGAACGCGCGTTGTCGTCCCTTCTTCGTATCCCGTTGGTTGCGATGTATGTCGACGATTATAAGTGTGCTGGGTGCGAGAGGATTGGACATGAGAGAGGCGATTTGGAGGGCGAGAGGTGTGATTTGGAGGGCGAGAGGTGTGATTTGGTGGACGTGAGGTGGGACCGGGTGGAAAAGAAGTACGACTCGCAGCATACGAAGACTGCGCACGATACCTCCACTCCTCATCATGCACCGCATAATCCACATCCCCTCCATCTTCAAGAATAAGACCCAATGCATCTGGTTCAGCGGTAGGTATGGGTATAACAGGTGTCACGCTGATATCTTCTCCGTCCTCATCTGTTGTATCTTCGTCTGACTCTAGGCGACCTATTATAGACTCGCCGGCAATGCTCCCCTGCCCACGCACGCCCCCGTTGTGCAGCCCTAGGAGGCCGAGGTGATCCATGCTGCCTGCTCGTGAGGTGGATATGGTTCCCCATGTGGTAGCGCTTCTTGGGCTTTCTGCGTCTGGTGTTGGATCCAGGGAAGGGATAAGTGCTCGGGGTCTAGGCATGCGGATTTGTGTGTCGTTGGGACGGGACGGTGCCCCATCGTTGAGACGGGCAGAGCCGGCTGCGCTGTCATTCAAACGCACCGATCCTACTACTACGTTCCCATTCGACATCGGTAACCCAACATCGAAACCAAGAACCTGGCCGACACTCTGCACCGCCGCTCGGCGTCCCACGCCATTATCAGGCGGTGGCGTACCAAGCAGAGGCACATCCGAAAGACCCCTGGAAACATTCCCCACTCGAGCCGCCTGAACAACGTTCTGCACCGTCGCCCGGCGTCGCATACCATTCACAGGTGGTAGTGAACCAAGCGGTACGTCTGGATAACCTCTAGAAATATTATCCGCTCGAGCGGTTTCAGTCACAGCCCGTCTGGGAACGGGTCGTGCTCGAGCCACAGGCGTCGTATGGTCGTCTCCCGACGAGTCGATCAAGCCCAGAACATCCGTGACTTGTTCTGGTGATTGCGTCTCTAACAACGGAAAGGCCCTTTCATTGCCACCAGTCGACGACATGTACGGAGCACTGATTAGCTGATAGCCTGATTCGTACCCTGAGCCATAGCCTGAGACGTAAGCTGCGGCGGATGCTAATCGCGTGGACAGATTATTCGCTACGTCTGCGCTGACATTAGTGCTGCTCCTCATCTTTGCGTCTTAGCTCTCTCTCGTCGTCAGATCGCCGATCCTCGACGACGAGGGGGCGCGCTGCCCAGGTGGGAGAAGGATTTATACGGCCAGCGCTGGGAGGGATGTGTGCTCCGCGGGCCGTGATGTTTATTTTCGGCTGAGACTCAGGTGCACGGCTGTGTATGGATGATGCACGGGGCCGTCGCGTGTTGTCTGTCCAGTGTTCTTCTACCCGAGGAACCTCGGGAGGTCTGGTATTGGATATAGGTAGGGTCTTGGGGGGATGAGGAACTGGCTTATGGGATGAGCTTGTCCCCTTAGATCCTGAGGCGTGGGCATCGCCATTGACGTGGGTGGTGTTATCCCGTGGAGGTGGTGCGGGATATGGAACGGCGCCGCCCAGGAGAGGGTCGAGACCTCCGCCAGGCCTTGCAAAGGTCGGGAATCGATCGATTGGCAGGGGCTCTGGAGGCGCGGGGAGGGGGTTACTGGTGTTGCGATATCGGGGTTGCGGGTTTCTAAGGTTTTCTAGCTCAGAATGCAATTGGGACAGCTACGAGGATGTGAGGTAAGTCCGATGTAAATGCCAGTGAAGCAAATGATCACCTCTCTACATAGAGAAAGTTATTTAGAAAATATTCGTTAACTTGCGATTGGTGACTCACAGAGCATGTTCATTCTCTATTTCTTGAATCCTGGAAAGTAGACTTTCTTCCACTGCGCGAGATGTTTTGGAGTCGTGGTCCGCATTTCGCTTGTTGTTCCGAAGTTGGCTTCGGAGGCGACGATATTCTGCTTTTTCACGCTCGCTCTGATCTTGAAGAGCTTTGTATCGCTGAAGGGAAGTCACGGCAGCTCGAAGAGCCATATGCTAAAAATGCCACAGGTAAGAAATTGAAAAGAATTGAATTGACAGCAAGGACCACTATTTGCAGTGCTTAAAAGGACTCACAGAATTAGGGTCATCCGGTTGAGACTGCAGCCATTCCTGCACTTCGGTGACTACTTCAACGACATCTACCTCGGGAGTGTCTTCACCTGAGACTAGAGCTATGTGCTGGAGGAGGAGGCTGGCATGAGCATCGATAGCATTCTGTTCAGCATCATCTAATTCGGGTGGATTCGCAAGGTGAAGTTTCTTGACACGATCTGACTGGAAAGGTTTGCGGCAAAGTGGACATGCACTTGGTAATAAGGAGCGAAGGCACCTAGGATTGAAGAGTCGGATAAGAGAGGAGAGACATGAATATTGGTGGCCGTAAGCTGGCCGGGACTATGAACGCACGTGAGACAGAAGATGTGACCACAAGCGATTGCATGTGGAGAATTGGCGGGTTCTGAAGAGATAGAGTAGGGATCGAGGCAGACGTCACAACAACTTGCGGGATGAACTGACAAGCATACCTAGTTCATAACAAAAGTTGTCTACCACATGTCTATGAGGGCGGTGTCAACGTGCAATACACTGCTATGATGACTCAGCTAGTACTCGGTGGGCTTAACAGCAATTAACGCCGCTGAGTCATCATAGCTGTGCTCTCCATTCTACCCAGGAGGCTCCGTGGCGTTCGTTGTTCGTCTCACCGCACTATCATACCCAGTAGCTTTGAAGGCCAATATATCGCACTTGAAAGTGGGTCACTCCCGGGCCAATGATATCACTGTCCACAGCTGGTATTCGTTTTGCGACGCTCAGGTTGGTTGTATCGACAGTCACCAGTGGAAACTTCTTCAAGTGACTCTCAGAGACCTGGATTTGTTCAGGAATGGTGAATGGACTTTAGTTGGGCCCTGCCTTGCTTGACCATCTTAGTGTGCGATATCGGAAAACGAAATAATCTATTCTACAAAGTGCATAGCTATGTGAGACTGTCAAGTTTCGGTGTACTGCATTTTTACTTATGTTTGATGCAGTAACGTCAACTGAGTCCTTGGACAATTGATTTGATCAACCCTGTTCGTGGCAGGGTCCTGTACGTCAAAATACCTCTGCAGTGTGCACACGTGTTCGTTGAAATCACATAAAAGGCTTGACAAGTTTCACTTAACTTTCATCCCTCAGACAGTGCAGTTTCACCTGAACGATGACAGCCTTTAAGCTCGATTTCACTCATTCACGCGAGTATTCTCCCGTCAACGTGAACTGGCCGGCTGCCCACATACATATGCTGCCAGTGGAACTTCTACAGCAGGTATTCTTGCTCATCGTCAATGACGTTCCAGACTGTCCTGGTGTCTTCTCTTATGGAGAAACCACCATCTCCGCCAATGTTGGCAGCCCTCCCCTAGTATTCACCCGTGTGTGCCGTTTTTGGCGAGTCATTGCACATTCAACGACAGCGGTCTGGTCGCGTATGCAGGTCTCCCTTCCGGGACGAGTCGAACCCTTGACACCGTTTCTTCCATCTCTCCTCCAGTCGTGGCTTGCACGCTCTGGCGATCAGCCTCTCACCCTCCGCATCCTATCCGGAGAGCTCCCCGTACGCACCACACGCCGCTGCACGCGACAGTCGTGCCACGAACCCTCGCAGGCAGATTCTCAACTGCTCGGAATCCTTCTTTCTGAGAGGAAGCGTTGGGGAACTGTGACTCTGGTGTCCGCAGACGACTGGAATCGTGACTTCGACACACCCCAATTGAGATCCTTGCAGTGTTGCTGGTCAGAACTCAGCAGTTTCAATGCACCAAACCTCACACATCTACACATCACTTATCGCTGGTCTCTTACCATGCGATTCAGACACACTCCCACCTGTGACAACGTACGTCATCTCTGGGTCGAGAATGCTTCTGCCCACGTTATACGCTCCTCTTTCCTCATGTTTCCTCGTATGGAGTCCATCAAGGTGGATCAAATCAGATCTGAAAATGGTTATCCACATAATTCAACCACCCACTCTTGCCTCGAATCGATCACTTTCCCCATCCCCTCGGATCCTTTTCAACAACGCGAAGTTCTCAAAATATTTGGCGAACTTTGTCTTCCCATGTTGCGCAAATTGACGCTTGTGGCAGATCCAGAAGAATCAGAAGTTTCTTGTATTGTGGCAGCGCTGGAAATTGCATCTTGCGACGTACAGGTGGTAGACTTTCAGACGACCATACTGTTGAGCGAAGTTGATGTGGATGTCATTGAGCCGTTGTTTTCGGTCGCGAGGGAGGTTACTGTTCATGGGAGGTGCTCCGCCGTCCTGTCAGGCAGTAGTACTGTGTTCCTCGTTGGTGACACGATAGGTATTGGATATATATGTTACAATAGCGAATCTCGGTATATAATATCATATATATGTTACAGTAGCGAATCTCGGTATATAATATCATAGTTGAGGAATTACAGGATAGGTCAGCGTACAAAATTTATCGAGCTCGAAAGTTGCTGATATCACAAGTTCCTGGACTGGCCATTACAAGAACAGCGTAGGTCCGTGGGGACCTTGCGGGGAACTACCAAACTACACCAAGCGGACAAAGGGTTTGAGGTAAGCAGGCAAGGGAGGAGGTGAGCTGAAATGAGAGTGGGAAGCGGGAAAAACGCCACGAGAGATACCATCTGCCAGGTTATCGCAAGACCTCACCCATTCAATAGAGATCCGGATGCCGTGTTTCAGAGCAAAGGAAGAGAGACGTTGCAAAATGTCATTATGGACAAAGTTGCGAGAGCGACCAGCTTTAAGGGCTTGAACACAACCCTGGTTGTCGGAACGGAAGCGCACACAAACGTCACGAAGACCCGAGCAGACAAGGGCGCGAAGACCGAGGTCGATCGCTACCATTTCTGCCCACCCGATATCTCGACCATCTGCCCTCCAGCCGTCCAACAATTCCCAAGCGAGCCAGCGGGAATCAGCGAGGAAACCGATGCCAAACGAAGTAGAAGCATCGACAAAAACAGGTGATGGGGGTGATGGGGGAAGGTCGGGAAATAGTAGACGAAGCGTGGCACTTTCTAGTTGAGTGCCTCGAATACCATCATCTATGTCTGATATACTGGCACGGTGCCGCAGCTCTGAATAAAAGTTCATCATCTTCGAGTTGACAGATCAATTCTTCGGGGCTTACGTCGTATCTGTGCATCTGGGGTATCATCCAACTTGGAGAACATGGTTTCGAAGGCCTCTTCTGCTTCATTACAGCGCACAGCGCCGTGAAGCGCTGCAGTCCTTAATTGGTACCCTAGGTAAGAAGAAGGATTGAGTTTAATGACCTATGCAATTAGTAGGATAAGTACAACTGCTAGAAATGATAACTATCATCCTCACCCTGTTCGCGTCGTGAAGAGCCGCCGCGAAGAGGTTGCGTTCCAAATTTGCTTTACTGCGATGCACAAAGAGTGCCTCGCATGAAGAGTCCAGCTCGATCCCTGCTGAATACAGTTCAATAGCTGTTTCATATTTTTCCGCAGCAACAGCCTCGTCTCCCTTTGCGACACAGCGCGCAGTGCAATCCTCCTTGAAGGCTAAACAATACCAGAGTAAGTGTCGATGTCCAAGTCGTCTTAAGACCCCAAAGCACTCACCAGTAGACCATTCGAGGTCCTTGTCCTTCACATCCTCGTCGATCATGGACATCATGTGTTGGTGGGATTCGATCGCTTCGATCACTCGATCGGCACACAGGCATGCTTCGCACCGTGTTTGGTTGACGGTTTGCCATGACCAATCCAAGTCCCAGCCGAAGAGCTGTCCGGCATATCATCAATCAGTAAAAATGTGCTCTGTGACCTCGTGACGCACCACCGTGAATATCTTCAATCTAGGTTCAAAAAGTGCTCTGCTCGATAACAAGTCGGTTATAGTGGGAATACTACGGTCGAGTTGATCGGCGGCTTCGCTGTATCGCCCATCTCGGAAAGCAATTTTTGCAAGCTGCACGCGTAGATACGACTGACAGTTTGGTTGAGAGTGAGAAAACTCTGAAATCTGACACAAAGCTCACATTCACAACGTTGCACGGAATTGGACCTGAGTGTTGAGAAGCGGTCGTGAGGTCTTGAACTCGCCGCACTGCCTCATCGTGGCGACCGGCATCGAAAAGTGCAATAGCCTGGACAAAATGATATCGAAGTCTTGGTGTGACAAACTGACTGTTAGAAATAGCTGATGACAGTACCTTGATCAATAGTAAAAGATTGATGATATCCGGATCATTATTGGAAAATACAAAAGCGAAATCGAAAGCTTCCATCGCGTCCCAGAGCTGCTTGTTGCCGCAGAGAGCGATGCCCTTGGAAATGTAGCCCAATAATGAGGGCTGGATAGCAATGGACTGTGCAAAACAACTGAGTTACTTGTCTCGACGGCATCATGAGAGGCAGAATGTCTGACCTTGACTGCGTCTTGAAGCGCATCGTCCCACTCGGACTTCCGCGCCCTTACGATTGAGCGATTAGCATACGTGTCACGTCTGTTGTCATCTTCGTCAAAATCAATCTCATGGGTCAGGAGGTCTTCGATGATATGAAGGTCCCCAGCATTGCGGACCGTCGACTTTATAGCGAAGGTCTACATAAAGCAAGTCCACGTTCAGTCAAAAGTGAACGAAGACAGATAGCTCACGTCAAATAATGAGTCTTGGTCGTCACTGCCAGAGGAGTCACTTGTACTGTCCTGATCGACAGAGAGCTCGTTGTGATCGCCGTTATCGCCGGTATGTTCATCGTCGCTGTCGCGACTACTCTGTGAGTCAGCGCGGAAAAAAATGTCTGGATGAATAGAAAGGCAGAACAATGACGAGTAAGAACATACCTGCATTTCGCTGCTGCAAGAAAAAAATTGCTCTCCTTGTGCTTCTTCGTCCTCTGTTGCGCTTTCATCCACGTTGCCTTGCTCCAGTATGTCCCTGACAGACCAAAGCTGCAGATTCCCATCATCGCTTCCACTTACGAGCAGTTCTGCATTGGGAGAAATTGCGACAGAGTGAACTTTTTTGGTGTGTTCAAGTACATGTCCTATCTGCTTATGCGTCTTTGTGCACCACAACCGCACAGTGCTGTCGTCCGATGCTGTGGCGATGAAGGAGTTATCTGAAGAGATGGCAAGACAGGTGATCCAACGAGTGTGACCGATGCACGGTTCACCGATCTTTTCTCCATTATACGAATTCCAGAACTTGGCTGTGTTGTCGGATGATCCAGAGACAAGCTGGTTGCCGTCAGGCGACCACACAACACTTCGAACTGACCATTGGCCAGCGTTGATCTTGAGTAGACATTCGGCGTTAACGGTGCGCCACACCCGGATGGTATGATCAGATGATCCGGATGCTAATTTTAGCCCATCCGGGCTGAATGACACACTCCACACGTGTACCGTCTTACGACGATGTTGATTGTCGAGTGTTGCAAGGACTGCGCCAGTCTCCGCATTCCATACAACAACCGTCGAATCATGCGAACCGCTTGCGACCCTCTTTCCATCCGGGGAGAAGCACACAGAGTTCACCTTCTCTGTATGCTTCACCAGCGGATTGAGTACTATCTGCTTGCTCTCGGTGTCCCAGATGATGACGGTGGCATCATCTCCACCACTCGCAATTCGCGAGTCGTCTGGAGATATGGCGACTGATCGTATCCGGTCCGTGTGCCCCTTGAATGGCCCTCCCACCATTTCTCCTGTCTGCCGCACGTCTAAAATTCGCAGGGTTTTATCGTGCGAACCAGTGACAACCCGTCGACCGTCTTTGAAGAATGCCACTGCCCACACTTTGTTCTTGCACCGTCGCACTGTCTTCGTTGGCGCCGGCTGCCCTTTCAAGGTATCTCTTACTGTGTCAGGTACCCCTGACATGCCGTGTGACCTAGACAAAGAAATAGACGGTCAGTTATAATAAGTTCAAGTTGACAGGGAGCGTACGTTTGGGATATAGTTCTTGTGTGTGGTGAGTTGTTGGATTTCTCTCTGAAGTCGCAACTCATGTCCTAGGTACTTATATAGGATTCTTGGTGGGTCCATACCACGCCGCTACAGCATGGATCTCACGTCGCTTCTTCTATCATCGCCCAGTCTAGCTTCATATACAATTCATTCCACATTGCAATACTGCAAAACAAGACACGTCAATGTGATAGATTCATCTGAGTCTACCGCAGTGATGGTTTCAGTATACCATATTACTCTGTAGTAGAGCTCAAGGAAAATAGGCAGTGCGAATCCCTCCGACTTCTGACAAAGAGTCAACCCATATTTGTGTTCGAACACGTGCGTCGAATATGATGGCATGAGACTAAGCAGTAGGTACTGTCTGTGCTCGTAGTATATAGATCTGTGATGATGAACTCGAACAAATGTAGCAGTATTGATCTAATCGAGCCAAGGGACATCCAAAACCTGAAGATATCGGGCATCATTGAAGGTAGAAGTTGACAACGCAACGAACCTTTTAGATGGATGCTCGTCAAATGTGAGTTCTACTGTGTGCACTATCTACTTCAAAGATATTGACAGCATAGCTAGGCGTGATGTAGCGATGTTTGTCACCTCATACCCAACCCCTGACGTGTCCTTCAATCTTGACAAAGGAAAATATACTGCTGGTCCCATTACGCTCTTGCTTGTGATGCAGACGAGGATCCTGGTGATCAGGCTGTTGCCGCACCTTTCGGCCCGGCAAAAAAGATCGCAAATCGGTGGCTCGTAGTACTTGGGGAGCCCACCACGAAACAGCTGTCATCAATCAACTGCATTAAGACTCTCGGTAAAATTGGAGCTCACACTACTGCAACCACAGTTTGAAACCCTCGTCATCTGCGATTCATATGTTGGCGCAGATCATGGTCTAAGCTTCCAACTGATGTTACCAAGGGTGGTGAGGACAGTGATAAACACTGTCCACAGAGATGCATCGAAATTTTACATTTGTCATACGGCTTTCTTGTAGATGGTTAATCGTCTAATATTCACTTGGATATACTGCAAATTTCCGACAGCTAAAGATAATTACTGTCGTGCGAAGCCAACTATCCTTTATCAGGAATATCTTCACTGTACGCGCTCAGTGAATCTCGTCTTGAAGGATGTGATCACAAACTCCTAAAGGCAGTAAAGAGTAAGTTTTTGGTCGTTCGCGTAGATGGATGCATACCTCATCATGGGTTTGCTTCAAGCTCGGACGGTCCAGTATTCGCTGAACGTATTTCATGAATTTGGCAAATTTGGGTCCTTTTAACTCCTCGCCTAACTTATACCCCATCCCGACAGGGAATCTGCCTGTTGCCAATTAATCAAATTCAACTTCCCGAGAAAAGGCGCGAGCCGGTGCTCTACCTAAGTCAGTTTCGGTGACCACCTTGAGCCTTGCAATAAGCGGAGAGATGCATGCATCTGCGATAGTGTAGTGATCTCCAACCGCGAAATCTCCACCCTCCTCAAGAAGTTCTTGAATAAACTCAATTCCCTTCAGGATATTGTCGTACGACTCCCTCCCTAGGATGAAGGCATAACACGATCCCTCGATATGTTTATTACTCGCATCCATGAAGAAACGGACTTTGGCGCGTAAAACAGGATCCTTTGGCAGCAGGCCGGAGTCTGGATAGAGGTCCGCTAAGAACTCAAGGATGACATTCGATTCCGCGATTTTAGCGGACAGGGGCGAAGGATCATCGGGCTCGACATTGGGTCCCCCATATGTCACAACAGGCACCTATAGTTATAGTGTCACATTCGTCTGCAATAGACACAGAATGTCATCACACATACCTTGCCGACCGGGTTCACTTTACTGGCGAACCACTCTGGTTTATTAGAGAGATCGACCTGGTACGTTCTGTGGGGTGCATTGGCTTCGGCAAGAGCCAATTCGATCTGTCAATTTGCGTCAGAGACTCGTGAGATAGTGTCAGCAGTTATTTCACCTTTTGGCTATAGGGCGAGAGCTGCAGAGTTGGGTCAGACAGGTTTTCCACTTCACTCACCGTCGTTCCTCACCTTGTGAAGGTACAAAGTCAGCTGTTCGGACATGATGATTTGAGTAACAGCACTTCAACAAAGGAATGCTCAGGTTTATATACGAGACAAGCAGAGCCTTAGGCCCATTGGTCATCGCATCACTAACTAACAGACTAGTCAGAGGTCAACAATATTTAAAATTAGGCCCAGGTGGCTCAAAGTAGCCGCCTAATTATAACATCGTGGCGCCGCTGACGCGCCAGTTCCCGACTCCACCGGCCCTTGCCATCTTCTCATATGTGAAATTCTTCTCCCCCACTACCGTGGGAGTCAGGAATGGGTGTATGAGATAAGCAAGCGGATGTTGAAACTAACCCTAGCGGCACGCAGCGCCCACCATGAATCGAGTCAGGCTCCAAACCCTCCTAGTCGTTACGCGTTATTCCTGAACCTTTTCTACCTTAAGCCTCATAAACTTCAACATCCCATGCGTAAACCTTGACTTCCTAAACCTTTTCAACAATCCTAAACCTTCCAGATTGATCTGATAGCATGTTGTTGCAATGTTGCATGTATATTTAATTCCATAATTCCATATAATTTTTGAGCAAGATCAAATTCGAAATACATGAGTAATCTATGGAGGTTCTGAAAGGCTGATTCATGGTAGGCGTAGTTAGGCGGGTACTTGGAGTCACCCTTTTAAAATCATACCCCGGTAGCTTGGTGAATGAGTCAGTTGCTGACTGAGACCCACCTGCTGGTTCACGTTATATCATTACGAACTTCATCGACAATTGAGCTTACTATGCAAATTCCATGTGAGCACATAGGCCCCGGGAGAAGGCAGCGTTGGGCCCATCTGCCGTCACTATTGGTTACGGTCTATTCGTGATGATCACGAGTAGACCGTAACCGATAGTAATCAGCAGATTCATAAGCTTAACGAAAGCTTCAGCTCCTTGCGTCTGTCAAATGGTAGCGCTTAGTCCCTCGGTCTCAGTCATACGTAGCCTGGCACTTACCAGTATTCATCGAGCGAATGAGCCTTGCCCCTTCACAGCCGGTCCATCACCACCGGCACGCCCGCTGTCCTCGGGCACGTAGGACCGTCAAGTTCAATCTTGCTTGTGATGCTGAAGAGGATCCTTGTGATCAGGCTGTTGCCCCACCTTTCGACCCCGCAAAAAAGACCGCAAATTGGTGGCTCGTAGTTGGGGAGCCGAGCACGAAACAGCCGTTATCAATCAAGTGCATAAAGACTCTCGGTGAAATTGGAGTTCACACTACCGCAAGCGAACCACACTTTGAAACCCTCGTCATTTGCGATTCATGTGTTGGCGCAGATCATGGTCCAACTGATGTTGCCAAGGGTGGTGAGACTGAGGACACTGATAAACACTGTCCGTACTAGACATACATCGAAATTTTACATTTGTCATACGGCTTTCTTGTAGGTGGTTCATCGTCTAATATTCACTTGGATATACTGCAAATCTCCGACAGCTGGAGATCACTGTCGTACGAAGCTAACTACCTGTCAACAGGTATATCTTCACTGTACACGCTCACTGAATCTCGTCTTAAAGAATGTGATCACAAACTCCTAAAGGCAGTAAAGAGTAAGTTTTTGGTCGTTCGCGTAGATGGATGCATATTACCTCATCATTGCTTTGCTTCAAGCTCGGACGGTTCACCATTTGCTGAACGTATTTCATGAATTTGGCAAATTTGGGTCCTTTTAACTCCTCGCCTAACTTGTACCCCATCCCGACAGGGAATCTGCCTGTTGCCAATTAATCAAATTCAACTTCTCGAGAAAAGGCACGAGCCCGTGCTCTACCTAAGTCAGTTTCGGTGACCATCTTGAGCCTTGCGAGAAACGGAGAGATGCATGCATCTGCGATAGTGTAGTGATCTCCAACCGCGAAATCTCCACCCTCCTCAAGAAGTTCTTGAATAAACTCAATTCCCTTCAGGATATTGTCGTACGACTCCTTCCCTAGGATGAAGGCATAACACGATCCCTCGATATGTTTAGTACTCGCATCCATGAAGAAACGGACTTTGGCGCGTAAAACAGGATCCTTTGGCAGGAGGCCAGAGTCTGGATAGAGGTCCGCCAAGAACTCAAGGATGACATTCGATTCCGCGATTTTAGCGGACAGGGGCGAAGGATCATCGGGCTCGACATTGGGTCCCCCATATGTCACAACAGGCACCTATAGTTATAGTGTCACATTCGCCTGCAATAGACACAGAATGTCATCATACATACCTCGCCAACCGGGTTCACTTTGCTGGCGAACCACCCTGGTTTATTCAAGAGATCAACCTCGTACGTTCTGTGGGGTGCATTGGCTTCGGCAAGAGCCAGTTCGATCTGTCAATTTGCGTCAGAGACTCGTGAGATCGTGTCAGCAGTCATTTCACCTTTTGGCTATAGGGCGAGAGCTACAGAGTTGTGGGTCAGACAAGTTTTCCACTGTGCTCACCATCGTTCCTCACCTTGTAAAGGTACAAAGTCAGCTGTTCGGACATGATGATTTGAGTAATAGCACTTCAGCAAAGGAATGCTCGGGTTTATATATAAGATAAGCAGAGCTTTAGGCCCATTGGTCATCGCATCACTTCCTGGAGAGCCGATACTAGGTACTGCTAGAGTTATTCGTAATCAGGGAGGGTTATCATTGTGTGGGAATGAATCTTACTAACCAACAGACTAGATCATACCCCGGTGGCTTTCAGTTGAGATCAACCTGGTGGTTTACGTTATATCATTATGAACTTCATCGAGAACTGAGCTTTACTATGCAAATTACATTTGTCATACGGCTCTCTTGTAAAGTTGTAGATGGTTCATCGTTTAATATTCACTTGGATATACTGCAATTTACTGGCAGCTAGAGATTACTGTCGTACGAAGCTAACCATCTGTCAAAAGGTATATCTTCACTGTACGCGCTCAGTGAATCTCGTTTTGAAGAATGTGATCACAGATTCCTAAACGCAGTAAAGAGTAAGTTTTTGGTCGTTCGCGTAGATGGATGCATACCTCATCATGGGTTTGCTTCAAGCTCGGACGCTCCAGCATTCGGTGAACGTATTTCATGAATTTGGCAAATTTGGGTCCTTTTAACTCCTCGCCTAACTTATACCCCATCCCGACAGGGAATTTGCCTGTTTCCAAATAATCAGATTCAACTTCTCGAGAAAAGGCGCGAGCAGGTGCTCTACCTAAGTCAGTTTCGGTGATGATCTTGAGCCTTGCGAGAGACGGAGAGATGCATGCATCTGCGATAGTGTAGTGATCTCCAACCGCGAAATCTCTACCCTCCTCAAGAAGCTCTTGAATAAATTCAATCCCCTTCAGGATATTGTCGTATGACTCCTTCCCTAGGATGAAGGCAAGACTTGATCCCTCGATGTGTTTAGTACTCGCATCGATGAAGAAACGGACTTTGGCGCGCAAAACAGGATCCTTCGGCAGGAGGCCAGAGTCTGGATAGAGGTCCGCCAAGAACTCAAGGATGACATTCGATTCCGCGATTTTAGTGGACAGGGGCGAAGGATCATCGGGCTCGACATTGGGTCCCCCATATGTCACAACAGGCACCTATAGTTATTATGTCACATTCGTCTGTAATAGACACAGAATGTCATCACACATACCTTGCCGACCGGGTTCACTTTACTGGCGAACCACTCTGGTTTATTGAAGAGATCAACCTGGTACGTTCTGTGTGGTGCATTGGCTTCGGCAAGAGCCAGTTCGATCTGTCAATTTGCGTCAGAGACTCGTGAGATAGTGTCAGCAGTCATTTCACCTTTTGGCTATAGGGCGAGAGCTACAGAATTGTGGGTCAGACAAGTTTTCCACTGTGCTCACCATCGTTCCTCACCTTGTAAAGGTACAAAGTCAGTTGTTCGGACATGATGATTTGAGTAATAGCACTTCAACAAAGGAATGCTCGGGTTTATATACAAGACAAGCAGAGCTTTAGGCCCATTGGTCATCGCATCACTTCCTGGTGAGCCGATAACTGCTAGAGTTATTCGTAATCAGGGAAGGTTACTGTGTGAGAATGAATCTTACTAACTAACAGACTGGTCAGAGGTCAATCATACCCCGGTAGCTTGGTGAATGAGTCAGTTGCTGACTGAGATCAACCTGCTGACTGAGATTCGCCTGCTGGTTCACGTTATATCATTACGAACTTCATCGACAATTGAGCTTACTATGCAAATTGCATGTGAGCACATAGGCCCCGGGAGAAGGTAGTGGGATTCTAGATTTAGGAAGCGCTGGGCATCTGCCGTCACTATTGGTTACGGTCTATTCGTGATGATCACGAGTAGACTGTAACCGATAGTAATCAGCAGATTCATAAGCTTAATGAAAGCTTCAGCTCCTTGCGTCTGCATCCTTATACCTGTAAAATGGTGGCGCTTAGTCCCTCGGTCTCGGTCATACGTAGCCTGGCACTTGCCAGTATCCATCGAGCGATTGAGCCTTGGCCCTTCACAGCCCGACCATCACCACTGGCACGCCCGCTGCCCTCGGGCACGTAGGACCGTCAAGTTCAACACTATCGTAAGTCTAGGACGACCGGTTCAGCGTCATTTTACTGATCCTGGTGGGGGACATAGGCTCTTCCTAACGCCTCTCAATATTGGCTCCGGCAGAGCCCAGCTGTAATCAGCTATGCGACATACAAGAAAACAGCTTTTTTTTTCCATATTCCGAAGATTTTGTTTGTCGTAGAAGGTAAAAAATGAAGGGTTTGAACAGCGTTGCGCAGATTGGGCAGACTTGGTTCTGGCGTATAGCGGTCAGCCGTCGCTATCACGCCTGAGAAATATAAGAACGATGACATTCCTCACAAGGCTACCTGATATACAGCTCATCGTCGAAATTCTATCTGAACGACTTCTTCAACAATCATTTGCGAGAACGACCTTCAATCAGAAGTTACGTGTCAATAAGATGGCATGAAGTCTGACGCTGAGCGGCATTTACAAAGTACAGCCTAAGAAATGGCGGGTGGCACCTCTGTCCGCCAGCCCCGGGGGACAAAAGATCATTGGCCCCGTCCAAAGAGTTTGTGATGGATTCATCCACACCAGTAAGTTAATCAGTGTTGAGATGAAAGATGTCGGCGATGAAAGGAAATCGCCCGGAGAGTTCTTTGATTTAGTCTTTTTTTGTCCGGGGAGAGGCATAACGATCAAGAAGATTCGAGATCGCGATGATGGTACATTTCGTAACCACAGTTCTCCATTCCATATGGTTGCATGATCAATGTCACTAGAGTCCTGGTTTGTTTGTAAGTCCTCCTGATAGGTAGGCCTTTCCAGAAAAAGTACGGTGGAGTGGTTGGATGATTATGCATTAGCTTGGGTACGATAGCTGGGATCACCACTGAGTACTGAGGACCAGATCTAATGATAATTCTCGCATTGAGCTGTGCAACGCGCAAAGATGATGCGCTGGTGGTGGTCCCTAGTATGGTGGAAGAGTTGTGTTTTGACACGCTATTTGTATTATTATGTTGAAATTTCTCTCAAAATGGAATGTAAGTAAGCGAGGAAATTGCGATTACTGCCATAAGCTGCCGCATCTTGCACCGGTCAAACTTGACTCGAGCCCCAGACGACGTAGGTGCATTCGATAGCCATCTGACCGTGCTTTCATGACAATTTGCAACAGCCAACAGTGCTCTACGTCTGATACAGAATCTGGCTGTCACTTATGCGTTACGGACTGCCACGGTCGACTTCACCATCTCCTGAACGGAGGTACGTGCACAGTGCATGCCACAGTGAGCCAGGCTAACTCAGTATCCATCAGGTCTCGCAGACGCACCTCCACTTTCGGTCTCCCATCAGATACCGAAAGCGATCTCGAAGAGCCACGAACAGATTCAGACTCAGAACTATCATCCCCAAGCTCCCTTTCATCAGACTCATTTTGCTACGAGTCTGAATCACAAGTCCCGCCACCACCTCCGTGCGTGTATTATCATCACTATCATATTTGTGCTCACACTCACTTACGTTACTTTTTCAGCCGCCCAAAGCGCGAGCCACGCAGTTCAGCTGAACAGCGTCATGCAGAGGACACAGTAGCTGCTATCCGCTTACGCACACGATACCATGATCCCTATGAAGAATGGGAGAAACAAACGCGCAAGGATGCATTCGTGCGTAGCTATCAGTTCTTTCTACGCGGTCTACCCCCTGACAACCTCTCAAATAGCACACAGCGCGCAGAGCACAAGTTCAGACGCGTTTAGAGACGCAAAGGCGGCGTACCCAGCGTAACACGCAGGAACTGCAATCATTGGCAACTATGCACGCTGCGCAGCTCGCGGAAGTGCAGAAGCAGCTCGCAACATTGCAGGTGCGACAACAGGTGGAAGTTAATAAGCTCGTAAGTAGTTGGCAGGAGCAAGATAAGACATTTCGCGGTAGGATAGAGGGCGTTATTCGCGTGGAAGAGGAGAAATTACGTGCCAAACTCGAAGCTGAGCGCAAAGCGCGGGAAGAGGCGGAGAAAAAACGGAAGGAGGAAGAAGAGAGACGCAAAGTGGAGGAAGAGGTGAAGCGGAAAGAAGAGGAACAGGCACAAAGGCAGCGGGAGACAGAAGCAGCTGCAAAACACCAAGAAGAGGAGAAAGAGCGTTTACGCAGGGATAAGCTGGACGCCGAGGAACAGGGCAGGGCACAACTGGGAATGTCATTGGCCGAAGAGGATTGGGTGCACGCTCGTGAAACTCTGAAGGTGAACCTGCTACTTCTGACCGCGTATCGCGATACTAATGCCTAGTTCAGAATCTTAAAGCCGGGCCAATGAAGACAGTTAAGGAGAACAAGCCACTCAAGTCCCAATGGAGCGCCATTCGCCGACAGATAACACCAAAGATCGGACAACTAACACACGACATCGATTCCGTTACGCGAATAGTAAGTCTATTTCCGCTATTGTTCCATCATCTCAAGCTAAAGTTTCCAGACCCAACAACTCATAGATATCATTTGCCCGTCAGAACGACTTCCTCCAGACATTTACTTCGCTGCTCTATCCTCGCTAGCAAAAGCCATCCTCCTTCAAGCCGAAACAGAGGTCACAGCCGAAAAACGAAGCGCTATACCCCTGGCCATGGTCGCCGCGAGACTGCTAGGCACGCTGGAAGGCTTTCCGGATATTTTCTTCGCGAAGCTCGTGCAACGGTCTGGAGGGTGGCCTGTGCCGTCAGTGATTCCTTCCACGGATTCAGACGGTACTGCGTGGAATGAACTGGAGCGCACCAAGGCCATGGGATACCGGACGAATGATGGCCAGAGAGAGACCTTGTCTGATCATATCATGCGCGTGTCTGGGATGATGCGTGTTTATTTCCTGATTCTAGCTGCGCCTGTGCCACAGCCATTAGATAAAATGTTCCAGTTACCACGTTTCTGGACATTTTTCGCGAGGATGATTGGGGATGAGAGATTACTTGAGACGGCAGTAGCCGCACAGGTACTTCATGGTGCGTTTTTTCCAATTGGGTGCTTCCCAGCTCTCACTCCTAGACTCCGTAGCTGCACTTGATGTTGGAGGCATGGAAGCGAAGTTCATTTGGGGTAATCAGTGGGTGAAGATGCTGGAATTGCTTTACGAGGGCGCAACGACAGGTATCGGCGGAGTTGCAGGGAAGCTGGTCGGTGGTCAAACCCCTGAAGGAAAGGCTGCACGTGTGCGTGTACAACTTCAGATAGAACGCATCATGGGTGCTACGAGCTCGCGATGAGGCTTTCAGGGATCTTTCCACCTAATTACCCATCTATTCGTTCACCACGTATAATATTTTGGAAGCCCATACATTCATGTACAGTAGCATCAGCCTATACATAGCATTCTACAGCGCTAGTGCAGAGCCCTGTGATAAGTGCGATGATCGGGGTGCACAGTTGGTGCTTTATCGAGAAACTAGTCGAGACTAGACTTGTGACCAGTTTCATTGGTATGGACAAGTCACCGGTCCAGCATACCCTGGATTCGCCAAGCACTGCAAAGCATCGCAAGCGTTCCGGGTAATCAGTGTGCGGATACGCATTTTTGCCTCCAGATTCTCCGAACCTTCAGTCAATATCGGATCAATGCGCCCGGGACCCGCGCCTTCAAAGAAAGAGATCATTTGATTCAGCCTCAGGACTTCTTCACAACGCAGGGCCGTGGAAGATGTGTCTTATGAATCATGCCACAAACGTGTGGATCTGGGGTGTCAGATCTCTACCCGGAATCCGACTTCTGAAAAATGGCCTCACAGGATGATCAACTGTGGTTCCTTGACTCTTTGCTTTGGTGCAGACTGACGAATTAGACATGGTCTAGATAGCGAGTACGGCCGGGAGCGTTGACAGGCTTGCCTGCCAGCCTGGTTGATGCCACGTTTGGCGATGGCAACCAACGTTCGTGAATTTGTTCTCGCTCGCTCACCCCTTCATCGGAGCGCAAACGAGTTGTTTTTTGGGGTGACGTTGCGGAGATAGAGATTGTTCGCGGTCTTGAAGGGGGAATGGGTGACGTAGAATGCAAGTGAGATGACAGTAGCGTTGACGGTTGCGTTGTGGTCTCGGACCTAATCGGTGGTGCCGTCGTGCGTGCGGGGGTCGTTGGTCTCGACCCTCCTGACACAGATGCGGAGGCACTTCGAGAATGAGTAGCTGCGAAGCGCGAGAGCATGGATGGCATAGCTGGTACGTTGTACGTGGATGCCGCTGATGAAGAAACTGATTGGCGCCGCTCGCTTAATCCAGTTGGAGCGGCGGTACTGGATCGGGCAGGTGACGCTGCAGCCTGAGCGGAAGTAGACTTTAGAGTATAACGGCTAAGTTCTGCTCGAAGAACCTGACATTCTTGCACTTTTTGGGTATGAAAGGTTTGCTACGAGAAATAAGATAAGCGGCGCGCACGACGTTCCTCAAGCCATAACGTACTTGTCTACGAGAGTTGTCAGCTTGTAAACTCAAGTGTATGGACCGTATGTTACGCACTGTCTTAGGTCGGCTTCTAGCTTGCTGATATTCAATTCCATGTTGTCTAGCTTCTCTCTTAGGGTAGCCTCGACTCCCTTCGCTATTTTCGTAGCTTCCGAATGAGCGATGTGATTCATCAAAATTGCCCTGAGCAGTGCAGCACACAAGGATAAAGAAGAAAGCTACATTCAAAGTTAGAGGAACGACAAACATTCAACAGTAAGAAGATGACCTGGTCGTGAGATTTTTCGTCATGAGTCAACCAGTCTTGTAGCTCGTTGTGTAGAGTCGAAACCTCTTCCACCGAGCATTTTCTAGCGGCCACCCTGGCCACTTTGTCCTCCAGCCTACGGGTCTCTGTGCGTGTACGCGGGACATCCGGCTCGATGAGGGGAAATCGGCCTTCCCTTCGTGATGGGGAGAGGCCGCCTCGCCGCCGAGAAGTGACCCGTCCACTGTCTGGAAAGCCGATGCGGATCAATCGCACATCGTCGCTAGTGAAATGATCGGAACAGAAAGGACAGGCAGCTTGAAGATGAGGCAATGTCTTTTCTACAATTTTATGGCAGCAGCCCCAGCAGAGGACGTGACCTCAAAGACAGAGGTGTCATGACACGAAATTCAGAGTTTTGAGAACCGAGTCACTCACCACACGGAACAGAATGAGGAACACGGTGTGGACTGTACTCTTCTGCGCACACATCACAGACAGAACCAGGTCCAAGTGTGAGCATGAGGTCAGGTCAATGAGACTCTTGACAGGTTTATTTGTGGTGGATAAAATAGCAGGAAGAGAAATTTATCGAAATGCATATGACGGCAGTTACAAAATGCATAGCAACTCGACCAAGCCCCGTCGGACTGCCCATCAAATTTACCTAATAGCTTGTAATGCTTACCTAGTCGTGCCGCGATATGTGCGGACTGTCGAGTCTAGCTGCAAGGGCAGACTTGATCAAAGCTCCCTCAGGCTGTGACAGACGGCCTGACTCAATCAGAACATCATGCCGTAAGGCCATTACCGGTGCCGACTTTCCGTTTTGTGCCCCCGGCCTGTCACGGTCGTCGAGACTGTCAGGCATGGATAAGATAGCGAGACTGATTTTTTACGAGAACGAAGTGATATATGTGAACAAATGGCTGGCGAGGGCAGAGATGTCGGATTGAGATAGGGGGACTACAACGGGAGAACGATAGATCATCTTGACCAACCAAACTCCGCCGCTATTATTAGGTGGACTCAGGACAGAACACGCGTGAAAGGTGCGGAGATCCATGGCAGTAGGACTGATATTGAATACACATACATAGTGATTGAGACAGGCCTTTCAATCTACGTCGTTCGTGTCGACGCGGAGTTTCAGTCCGTTGCTAAATCCTGCCTGAGAGAAAATAGCTCAAACCGCCTACTCGGACGTCGAATCAGTAACGCGATTGAATACTTACTAGGAGGGTGATATGGAAGAAGCGAAATGAGATCCGCGCCGTAGCAGCATGTACTGAGCCAACAAGGACCTTGTAGTATAAGCTACATGAGTTGGGAACCACTCGCCACACACACTCAGGCTGGCAAGATCCACGCCGTAACTACTACATCCACAAGGTACGCTGCTCTCGTCAACTTGAGATGCTACTGATCATCTGGGTCTCTGTATAGGCCAACGCAACATCATGTTACTAGGAGTGTCTCAGGAAGCGCACCCCACCGCAAGAGGATCCGCGCGGATGATGCAAGGGCGACCTGCGCCAACACGGACGATGCGAAGTCACACTGACTCATTGTTGGCGGTCGCGTTTTTCAAAGACGGTCGACGAGTCGTCAGTGCTTCGCACGACAAAACACTGCGAATTTGTGATATGCAGAGAGGATCATTGGTAGGAGGGCCATTCGAGGGTCACAAGGATTATGTACGATCGGTCGCCGTATCTCCAGACGACAGTCGAATTGCGAGCAGTGGAGATGATAAAGCCATTATTATCTGGGATGTTGAAAGCAAACGGATGATATTCGATCCATTGGAGAAGCATACAGGCTGGGTGCTGTCAGTATGTTTCTCACCTGATGGAAAGAGACTCGCCAGCGGATCGCACGATAAAACGGTTGTCATATGGGATGCAGAGACTGGCGGTGTCCTTGCAACACTCGACAGGCATAATAATTCGGTCTGGAGTGTTGCATTCAGCCCAGATGGGCTCAAACTAGCCTCCGGATCAGCGGATCATTCCATCCGGATTTGGCGCTCCGATAATGCCGAGCTTCTTCTCGAAATCAACGCTCACCAACATTGGGTTCGAAACGTCGTGTGGTCCCCTGATGGCCAGCAACTTGTCTCTGCGTCGTTCGACAAAACAGTTAAGTTTTGGAGCTCAGATACCGGAGCTCAGATCGGTCAACCTTGCACTAGTCACACTTACCACTCACTCGCCATCTCTTCTGATGGCTCCTTCATTGCTACTGCCTCGGACGACAAGATTTTGCGGCTATGGTGCACAAAGACACACAAGTTGATGGGACAGGTACTCGAGCACGCTGCTTTGGTTCGCTGTGTCGCAATTTCTCCCAATGGAGAGCTGCTCGTGAGTGGAGATGGTGAAGGGAAGGTGCTGCTCTGTTCTCTTAAGAACATACTCGAGCAACACAATGCAGAGGAAGGAATATTAGAAGATGAAGAAGAACAGCAACAACGACTCCCATTCAGTGAGACTCAGGTATGCTCATACCCATCATTGTTTCGCTCGCCTATTCATTCATTACCATTCGGTCACCTGGTGACAAATAGCTGCGCAGTTACGAGAGCAACGAAGAGTTTCTTGGCAACCACGGTAGTCCAATCAGTCATCCCTCGGAAATTGACGAAGCCTCTGGCATTGATGACGAACACTCATTATTTGACGTGAGCTGCTTGCCTTCTATGTGTTCACTTATGACGGAATATGAACTTGCTTCATGCAGATACTCACTATACCGGCGACGCTCCGCAATGGATCCATCACTGACATCCTGCATACCGCTGAAAAGCTGCTGACCCAAGAGATCGACGCAGATGACGACTACGAATCCTATGCCAATCGCTCGGTTGTAAGGGCACGATATGCCGACTGGAGAATGCGCTTCAAGATGCAGCCAAGGTTAGACACTCTGCCTATCATGAAGTCACTGACGACAGATTGACTCGGCTTTATCTCATAGTCAATTGCGATACAACCATCCTTATTGGGCTATATTTCCAAGGGCATCGCCCTCTGCGGCAACGGGCAGCTCTGGGACGCGATGGAAGCTTTCGATCTCGCTTTCATATTTTACAGTCATAATCCGATTGTCGTAGATATATTACTATTGATCAAGGTATTCTCGTCACTGTTTCCATAATCTTTTTGTCATACTAAGACTTTGATGTCATTTTGTACAGGCTGTTTCACTTTTCAATGCCAGTCGTCATGATGAAGCAATCCGGCGAGTTCAAGACCTGGCCACTGCTTATCAACGCCCACATAGATTTCCGTGCAGTGTTATCAATGTGGGTTTAATGTTAAACCTTGTAGATTTTCTCACTTTGAAAATCTCCTCAGTCATATCTACGTGCGCAGCTTGCGATAATTGATTTCGAGAATGGGAAGTACAGCGAAGCTGCTGATAAACTCACAGCCAGTATTACTGGGTTGTTCTTACACACGACACTTTTGGAACCTAGATTGAAGATATTCACGGTGGTGTGTTGCTACGAAGCCGTCGAGGACACTTTTAATTGATCATTGTGCGCTATGCAGCTCTTCGGTTGGGATTTGGATTCGTTATGGGAAACCATCAACCAAAGACGGTGCGATGCGTTCCTCCTCGCTGGTCGGGTGACGGAAGCTGTCGAATCTTTTCAACATATGATGAGCATGATCCACGAAGCTGGGAAGGGCAGCTGCATCGAATGGTCTACCAGTAAGTGTTTAGTGTAAACCGAATTAAACATCGATACTCATAGTGTCGACTAGCCTTCAAACAAGACTGTACTGTGCACTGTGTCACGAAGGCACATGAGGCTGTTGCTGCGAGCAATTATGAGATGGCAGTGACATTGTATTCGGCTGCGATTGTGCTGGATCCCTCGAGCGAGTCCCTGTTTGCGCACCGCAGTAAGGTAAATTCAGAACGAAAGCTCTATGCAGAGGCCCTTCACGATGCGGAAAAGGTGCGGATGATATCCATCATTTTTAGTAATTGTGCTGATACCGCCGATGTGCAGGTCATTGAACTCAACCCTTCGTCATACCTTGGTTACGAAGTGAAACATGTAGCACTCCACAAGGCCCAACGTTATGATGAAGCAATCGAGGCCTTGAACATTATGTTTTCCAAGTTGGACCACGGTCCCGATGCTCAGAGACAAAGTAAGCCCCATGTTAATGACGTGTCAACGGGAAGATTATTAACCCATTTTCCAGAGCTGTATCAGCAATATATCAGTCCATCTGAAGCAGAGGACACGATTCGGCAAGCCGTTCATGCCCAACTGGAAAATGCTCCGCTTCGTCTACTCAACACCTCCACTGGGCGTTTGTGCAACCGAGAGGCGCAGATACACACTTTCTTGGAAAGCACAGAGTACAAACAGCTTTTATATCTATCGATGATCCATGCGCCCCTCCAAACAGAACTCATCACAGAAGCGGTCGCCAAGTACTTCGGTCGGGTCATGTTATCGCACAGGTGGGAACAGAAGGAGCCACTACTGCACGACATCCAGGACAAGGCCGTGTACGATTTGAATCCTGTCGGAACTATGATCAAGTTGCAGACATTCTGCAAAACTGCTTGTAATGCTGGGTATCGCTGGGCGTGGAGCGATACCTGCTGCATCGACCAGAGTAACAATGTTGAGCTCCAACGATCGGTGAACTCTATGTTTGTTTGGTATCGCCAATCAGCTCTTACGATCGTCTACTTGTCGGACGTCCCGCCCTCCGCGAAGTCTGGCGCACTGGCAAAGAGTGCTTGGAACACGCGAGGATGGACTATTCAGGAATTCTTGGCTCCTACAGTTGTTCTCTTCTACCGAGCAGACTGGTCCCCATATCTCGATGACCGCTCTCCCAACCACAAGGTGTCTGCCATTATCATGCGTGAGCTGCAGAATTCAACAGGCATAGATGCATCGTCCCTCGTCACCTTCCGTCCGGGCATGAAAGGTGCGCGGGAGAGAAACTCCAATGGGCATCGAACCGCGTCACTACGTTGCAGGAAGACATCGCATACTCATTGTTTGGCATCTTCGGCATCCACCTGCCCGTCATCTACGGCGAGACGAAACAAAATGCGCTCGGGCGTCTCTTACAGGAGATTGTCGCCCGATCGGGCGATATCACTGCTCTGGACTGGATTGGCAAATCATCCCAGTTCAACAGCTGTCTCCCAGCTGACATTACCTCGTATAAAGCTCCACCATGCATATTATCGCCTTTACCCGAAGATGAGATGCAGATGTCTGTCTCCAGGCTGCAAAATGCTATCGCTGTGGAGTCGGCTTTATCACTTTATACCCTCCTCGATAACCTCAGCGCTCCTCGTTTCGCGAACTCCAGACTGCAGCTACCTTGCATCGCATTTCCTGTTACAGAAGTCAGACGGAGGGGCGGTCAAGATCAGGAGACATGCTTCACTTATTTTGTCAAGGCAGACGGGCTTCAAGACCTTGTGATCACCACGGAGGATAGATTGATCCAATTCTCGCGGGCAAGGCCCACTCAGCAGACCTTCATGCTCGTCCGCCCGTGGAATCGTTATGACCCCGGGCTGCTTGACTTTGAGGATGATAAGTCCATCAAAACAATGTCTATGCCCTGGTCTATGTCAGATCGTTCACTGAGCGGCTCTCCTAGCGAGTATGAAGAAAGTGTCGATTCGGAGTTGCCCTCACGCGCGTTACGGTTGATGGTTCGTCTTGGGCAGGCTTTTGGCGCACTTTTGCTAGCGCAGCAGCGTGGTGGGGAGTACAAGAGGATCGCTTCGGATCATAATATCACGGCACGGGTCAAGGACATGACTGCTATTCATGGCATGATGGACATCAGAACGCTAGAGATATTGTAGCCAGTGCATGTATTTCGAAGAACGGACATTTATAACATAATATACGTACAACAACGTTAACGACGACCATGATTGTATGGACACCGAGGCGTTGCTTGGCGTTTGTTTGTCCCTACTAACTTGTAACTCAGTGGGTCCTCGTCTTCTGTCCTTGTCTTCCCACCTCCCAACAGGTCATCCTTGCAAATACTCATGTCAGCTTCAGAAATATTAACTCTCCTGCGAGTTTAAGAACTAAGGGCTGCAAGATCCCTCACAGGTTCCGACATCAGTGGGAAGAATTATGTTGACAATATTAGCACAGATGGGCCCTACCCTGCAAGCTGAGTTATCATCCAATTAGTATTAATCAGTCACGGTACTCTGGCAGAGGACACATTTGAAGATCATTGTTCCTCGTGCACCATCCAGTCTTTTCCATTTTTCTTTTCTTTTCTTTTTGCTCCAAATTGATTTCCCAAGCACACGGCTAGGTTTAGACTACTGAATCGGACCTATCGCCGAGGGCATAACGAGAGTCATTCTAGGAGCGCTACTAGGCTATGGTCGACGTTTGCAAATTGCATGGCGGCCTCGTACGGTAGCGCTGAGGTCGGTCGTTCGCCTTAAACAGCCCTTTTACCAGCGCAGCATCGTGGTGCGGAGTACAAGAGGATCACATTGATATCGCACGACGTGGGGGACATGAATTGCGGAAGTTCATGCGGCACGATGGACGTGATATCACATTGTAATCGCATGCGTTTCGAAGGACGGAGATATCGAATCTAACACGTTTTTATCCATACCTTCACAGAATGGAATGCTAAAGATTTATATCATATTGTGCTAACTTAGAACAGGAAAACAAACCACTGTATCATCGAATCGTTGCTGATAGCATCGCTAAGAATACGTTGTCTATCATATCCTCACCGCCCCAGTCACTTGTCACGCGCATATCGGTCATAGTGCGTCCCTGTCAATTGTCAGTGCGTTTACTACCCGCAACAGCTCATCCGTTATGCTCGTTCACCTTCGTTCACCTTTAGCAATAGCTCTGCAGCAAGTGTGTACCGATGCGGCTGCAAGATCCCTCGGACCTCCTGACGTCAGGCTGCAACAATAGCGCGTATGCTACCGAGCTCTTGGGATCTGAGGCCGAGTTACCCCATGGAGTAGAGGTACAGCGTCACCGAAGTATTTTTACTACTCAGTACTCAGCATCCGATATCCTATTGCGCCCACTGAGTCACGGATACTCAATATGTGCCTGAGGACTAGGAAGGCGCAGCGCGCAGCTCATCCATTGCAAGGAGTCAAGCCGGATTATATTGGATGTGTCGGGTCGGCGCTCTTCCGGTTGTGACGACTTCCAAGACAGGATCCGGTAACAATATTAATGTGACGACAGCAAAGCTATGAATTTCGGGAACTGCCGTCGTCGTTTTTCGCTTCAGTGTAACAGAGGTGGACGCTCGTGAAACTTGCCAGGTGAACTTGAAGCTACTACTTCTGACCGCACAACAGCGATGCTAATGCCTGACCCAGAATGTGAAAGACGGGTCAATGGTCAGGAAGGGCAAGCAACTCAAATCCCAATGGAGCGCCATTCGCCGACAGATAACACCAAGAAATCGGGGAACTATGTCAATATCGACTGCATGCGAATAGAAAGTTCATTTCCGCTATTATTCCGCCACCTCGAATTAAAGTTCCAACAAATCATATATATCATTTGTTCGACTTCCTTTCCCAGAAAATAGTGTCGAGAGCCTCACTAAGTATACCGTAAATATTCGTAGGGACTCAATCAATTGTCAGTTGCTACACAATTTTATTGCCTTTCCAAAAATAAAAACAAAGAACCACTTGCTCTAGACATCTATTGTGCCACTCTATCCTCGTCAACAAAAGCCATCCACCTTCAAGCCGAAACAAAGTTCACCGCCGAAAAATGAAACGTTATACTTCCCCTGGCCATGGTCGCCGCAAGAGTGCTAGGCACGTTGGATTCAGAAGGCTTGCTTCTTCGCGGCGAAGTTGTGCAGCGGTCCGGTGGGTACCCGTGCCGTCAGTGGTTCCTTCCACGGATTCAGACAGTATGTGTGGAGTGACAAGAAGCACCAAGCGATAGAATACCGGACTAATAACGGCCACCGTGACAGACTCGGAGAGAGCTTGTCAGTCCACGTCATGCGCGTATCTAGGATGATGCGTGTTTATTCCTGATTTTAGCTGCGCCTGTACCGCACCCATTGGATAAGATGTGCCAGTTGCCACGTTTCTGGACGTATTTCACGAGGATGATTGAGGATGGGAGATTACTGGAGACGACGGGAGACGGAAGTAGCCGCGCGGGTCCTTCTGAACGATGCGTTTCTTTTGCCAATTGGGTGCTTCCCAGGCTCTCACTCCTAAACTCCGTAGCTGCACTTGACGCTGGAGGCATGGGAGCGAATTTCATTTGGCGTAATCAGTGAGCAGTTGCTTTTCGAGGGCGCAATGATAGGTATTGGTGGAATTGTAGGGAAGTTGGTCGGTGGTTGAACCCCTGAGGAACTTCAGGACGCGTACGCGTACAACTTCAGATAGAACGCATCATGGATGCCACGAGCTTGCGATGAGGCTTTCAGGGATCTTTCCACCCACTCACCCATATATCTGTTCACCGCGTATAATGTTTGGGAAGCACATACATTCATGTACAGTGGCATCAGCCTATACATAGCATTCTATAGTGCTGGTCATATGATGGATTACTATCCCTGTGATTGAGGATCATGGCCGGACATGAAGCATGAGTGGGGTAAGACATTAGGTTTCATCGTGTGGTGAGTACGTAGTGGTGCACAATGATGCTGCCCCACCTTGTTGCGAAATTAGGTTGAACCTAGACCTGAGATGAACGTAAAGTTAACTTCAGCCTATCAATCTGCGATAGACGCTCGCCAGGGGGGCTAAACAATGTCCCCGTAAAGTGTTGGCGAAAGATGTCAGCCTCGATATAAAACGTGTGACCCGCCGATAGGTCGCTAGATCTCCTTAATTGACGACGCGAAGAGTGGTGACCGTTCAGCTCATTGCATCGTGTTCAGTTGACTTCAAAGAAAGTGTGAATTAAGAGAGGGACTCCCATACCTTGATCGGGAGTTATCAGGAGATGTACTGATCGGAGGGCAGAGCAAACTCCGTGGCGTGCGATCCTGCATACGTTCGTCAAGTGTACACCAGCCTACGGCAGCGATGATCGGGCTGCGCCGATGGTGCTTTGCAAAAAAAATTAGTCGATGCAGCATCCGCTAGATTCGCCAGGTACTGCAGAAGACTGCAGAACATTGCAAGCGTTCCGGGCGATCAGTGTGCGGGTACGCAATTGCCTACAGATCCCCCGAATCGATATCGGATCAGTGTGCCTGGACCGAGTCAGAGCTGTGCAACAACAAGATCTCGTGTTTCAGCTTCGAGACATATCTTCTTGACAACGCCGGACCGCGGAAGATGGTTCCGTCTTATGGCGATTGACCAACGAACGGGATGACACGGCTTGCATCCCGTTGCAGCTCCACGATGAGATTGTGATAACTTTAAACAACGCTTCAGAAAATGGGAGCATGTTCTAGGGCGTGTTCGAAGAAGAGCCTGCTATCTACTATCCGAATCCGATAATCGATGGTCGGCAAGAAAGGAAACATACTGCAAGTAAAACATGTGGAGAGGGTTAATGCATCCTGGTTATTGATGCAATAATCAGTCAAATTTGATGCTTTATTCAGAATTGCGCGACAAACCTGTGGATCCGGCGTGTCAAACATATACCGAGATATTTTCCGACTTCCGATAACCTCGTGAGCAACTCGTGAGATGACCAAATGTGGGCGCCTTTGGTGGTTTGGACATTGTCTTGCTCCGTCCGAGGCCAGGAAGAATGTATCTACGGCCGCTATGGTAGATTCCTGTTGCGTTGAACCAAGCACAGCGAAGAAGTGCGCCGCCTGATTAGGCAAAACTATCCTCAAACGACTGTCAGTGAAGTCATCCCTGGGGGGCCGGATTGTGGGTATTTGCGCTGCGGCGGAACGCAGGAGACAAATGAAGGGAATATGATCAGTCATGGATTATGAGCGGGTGAATCCCGCCGTGGCGGGAACACGTGTTTCGCACACCGGACATGTTATATGACCTGAAATGGGCAAAAAGTGTGGGACATAAACGGTTCCGACTGGTATTTTTGCCAATACCTAGGCGCCGTTGACACAGAAAGGCTGTTGTTTCCATCGGCAAGATTCGTACGATAGTCTTGGCTGTCCTTCTGGTCGAGTCATGCTTTCAAAGCAGCCAGGACAAAGGGCGAAATACCCTAAGCCCTAACCCTAAATTAGAACTTGTACTTTGCATAAACTCTATTATTCATCCAAAATTTGTGATTCGTGATTCTGAAAGAAATACCTAGAACATGAGGAGGCTCTCTAGAAAATGTCATAGTACCTACAGATGGTAACTCATAGATTAAATGAACATATTATGAAGATGGCGTGTTTTGTGATTCTGGCCCATGGTAGAAGAAATTGATTTGTTTGGCCGTTAGCCATGCGTGCAGTGCATTGTTTGGCTACTTTTGGATGACTTGCCGTCATTTGAGATTTTCACTTCATGCTATTTATCCACCACCAGGTCAAGCGATACCCCTTGTCAATAGCTTTCTAACTAGCAAACCTGGCAAGGGTTTCATCGTCTTGACCTCATGCTTACGCTCAGTCCTGGTTCGGTCTGCGATGTGTGCGCAGAAGAGTACGGTCCGCACTGTGTTCCTCACTCCATTCCGTGCGGTGAGCTCAATCTTTTGATGATGTGGGAATTTTTTTAATTCGACTCATAAATCTTTCTATCCCGTAGGTCACGTCCTCTGCTCTAGTTGCTGCCATAAAATCGTAGAAAAGACATTGCCCCGTCTCCAGCCCGTCTGTCCATTCTGTCGGGATCATTTTACCAGCGAGGATGTGCGTTTGATCCGCATCGACTTTTCAGCAAGCGGATGGGCCACTACTCGACGGCGAGGTGGCCTCACTGAGGCTCTTGACATTGCTGACCGCTCCACACCACGACGGGAAGATCGTTTTCCCTTCGTCGAGCCGAGCTCCTCGCGTACTCGCGCAGAAGCTCGCAGGTTGGAGGATAAAGTGGCAAAAGTAGCCGCTAAAAAATGCTCAGTGGAAGAGGTTTCGACTCTACACAACGAGCTACAAGACTGGTTGACTCATGATGAAAAATCTAATGACCAGGTATTTTTCTTTTCTCGCTTCAATGTTTGCGGTTCCGCTAACTTGTGTGCAGTTGAACTCTTCTTTATCCTTGAGTGCTGCGCTGCTCAGGGCAATTTTGATGAATCACTTCGCTCATTCGGAAGCTACGAAAATGGCAAAGGGAGTCGAGGCCACCCTAAAAGGGAAGCTAGACGACGCGGAATTAACAATCACTAAGCTAGAAGCCGATCTAAAGCAGTACGTAACATTCGATCTATCCGTTTTGCTTGGCTGACCGCTCTTCTTTTAGACAAGTACGTTATAGCTCGAAGAACGTTTTACACGATGCTCACCTTGTTTTCTTTTGTTACAGCAAGCCCTCCACAACCAAAAAGTTCAAGAATGCCAGGCTCTTCGAGCAGAGCTTAGCCGTTATACTCTTAAGTCCGCTTCCTCTCAGGCTGCAAAGTCACCTGCTCGCCCCAGCACCGTCGCTCCAACTGGATTAAGCGAGCGGCGCCAATCAGTTTCATCATCAGCAGCATCTACGTATAACGTACCAGCTATGCCATCCATGCTCTCGCGCTTCGCAGCTACTCATTCTCGAAGTGCCTCCGCATCCGTGTCAGGAGGGTCGAGACCAACGACCCCCGCACGCACGACGACACCATCGATTAGGTCTGAGACTCCAACACAAGCGTCGATGCTGTCGTCTCGCTTACGTGCTACGTCCCCAATCCCCCCCTCCAGACCGCGGACTATCTCCATCTCCGCGACGTCGCCTCAAAAAATAACTCGTTCGCACTCCGATGAGCAGGAGAGAGAACGAGAACGGATTCACGAACGTTGGATGCCGTCACCAAACGTGGCATACAGCCCGCCGACAGGCAAAACTATCAACTATCCGCCCTACTTTGGTTCGTCCCCAGCTCCCGGCCGTGCCCGCTCCTCGTTCTCAACAAATGCTGCTTAAAATTTTCCTTTTGGATTTGTCGTTGCTTGGTTTCAGTCTAGCGGTCCCAGGACTACTACTCTACTTGTCTCATATTGCTATCTGTCGCCTAGTTCTCGTATCCATCTGTCTCATCTCTTTTCCTTTCTCTCGCATCTTTCTCATCTGCATCTCATCATTCGCGCTGCTCCTTAAACTAATGCTTTATTTCTTTGTAACCTATCCATTTTGCTTTCTTGACACCATTGGCTTTGGCAGGATTTCTCAGCCATACCCGTATTCGTTCCTGTTACTTATTTCCTTTGAACATTTTCACCCCTTAATAAGGAGCGCGTTTTTATGTGCGTTTGATTGCACAGCACATACTTCCTGTAGCATTGCGTCGTTTCCTCTTTCCTGCTTTCACTGTCACTAGCGTTCCTTGCTCTCGATTATCCCTTTTCGGCCCTCTCCATTCTCCGTCCCGCTTCCATTTCATCCGCTCCTCGTCGATTCCCCCTTGATTCCAGAACTTGTCCCTATATTCTTCCTCCGTATCCCGCTTCCTCCTCTACCATTCCTAGCCGCCGAGCTTTTAGATATACCGTCTCGCTATCAATCACTTGCTTCTTACGATGAGTTTGCGGATTTTAGTTTCCGCGGACTCCCTTACGGTTTTTGATGATTCTCAGTACTTACATAGTAGTACATGACTTTTACCTAGTAGATTTGAATGATAGCTCTAGCGTTCTCATTCACACTGCCGTCGTTGATTTCATATTGCAATTGCATATTGTCGTTGAAGATTTGTGACAAAGTTCAATTGAATTGGATATGAAACTCAAAACGCTTCAACCGTTTCAAACATTCAAGTGTTCTCCGCGGATAAGTAGTTCGAGAAACTGGTTACCTGAACGCTGGCGCGGCTTTAGTGTTTCAAAAAGTTAAGTGTCAACGTAAACTTGGGCTTGTGCGGGGGTCTGGCTATAATCACATGCTATTGATTCGATTCAGCACTTGAAGGTGCAGACACCGCTATCATCCAGGCTCTATTTACTTCACCATCGACAAACTTTACTTTGTCTGCTTCGTGAGTTGAACAGTTCTTCATGCTTATCATCCCGTGAATAGCACTACCTTCACGACTTCTGCAACATTCCAGCGCGCGGGCATTTGTTTTCGAGTCATTTTCGAGTCCCTGAACTCGTGCAGCGTGTAAAACACGCTGCCTTCCCGAACAGGCACAGCGCCGTTGCAACGAGGCTACGAGCCCTGCGCATCATCGGCCTAACTGCGCATGTCCTTACACAAGGGCTATTATTTCTGCAGATTTTCTCGTCGGATATTACGCGAGGGATTTTCCTGGTAAGCGTAACTCAAAATGGAGAGTTGTAACGTTGCAACGTTGCAAACACATGCGTTTTGTAGAAGGGTAGGTGAACCTTCGCTCACTGCAGGACAGGATCCTTCTTTCTTTATTTCTTCCAGCGCTCTAAGCGTTATCATACTCCGCTCCGCCGCGTATCGTGCGTGCGCAGCTGAGCATCAATTCAGTTTTGTGACGTGAATGACATTCAGCCCCAAAACGCGATTGCTGGATGGTGCGGATGATAGGGGGACCTTTTGAAGTTTGACGTAAATTACTAGCTGATACGATCAGTTCAGTGGCGAGCGAGCGATTCCTTTGGTTTTCCTTTCGGACTCATCGATCGTCGATCAGCCTGATTGTAATTGGGCCCTGCACACTGCGTCTAATGAACATACACAGAAGCCGTTGATGTTTATGTTTTTCGACTCCTTCGAGTGATAGTGCTCTGGTGAAGTGTTCTTGCTGGAACAAATGGAACTTGGAACCAGTGACCTTTGATATCCCTAATACAAGGAAGCGACTATCCCCTCGATAGGCTGGCTAGAGGAGACTAATCAATACCATGAGTTCGCTTCTATCAGTTGCTGTGTATCGAATATATTCGGCCGTTGAATGATAACATGATAGGGCATAGGACGTGCTCAATTGGGACATGACGTTGCTGTGCTGGTCGTATCGCAATCACCGCCAGCAGCCAGCTCATGTCGTGGGTAGCAAATATCAGGGCCGAATCATCCAGCATATCATATCATAGTTTACTGATACAGAGACTACAAAGGTAATCGAATACTATACAACAAAAAGGTTCAACCCTAAGGGTGACTAGCAGGGACCTGACACGGCGAATGAACACGATCAAAAGAAGCGCACAACACAAATCGAACCAACACTTACGCTGCTCAGGCCCAACGCAGATGCAATCTTGCTGTATTCCGCGCTCGTGGGGGTTACAGTGCCCGCGCAAACTGTGCATCATCAGTCAGATCGAGTATTAGTAGTAACGGCAGTGGCTAAGCGTACTTTGGGATATGCGCCCTTGATCACTCTGAGTGGCGATAGCGAGCTGCTGTGCGTTCATACCTGATCGAGGGTCATAATGTTAAGTATTCTAGTGATCGAATATGTACAAGGACATGCGCACCCTTGTTGGCGAGGGCGCTGGAGAAGGCCTGGCAGACGGTCATGGTGAATGGGTTGAGGTAGATGTGGGATGATTAGATGCAAGTTGCAGGATAAGAGACCCTGATATATTGGAGCTGTTTCACGGGTTTATATATGTGACAGGTCAACGGATTGATCCATGATGGACCATCGGATGCCGCATTAGGGATTTGCTGTGGGCAGGTGACCGGGTGACCCTGCCGAGAAGATTATCTGATAAGGTGTATGTATATGCAGGATTTGATGTGTACTGGACTCGAAGAAGCGCATGCTGTTCCACTTACAATTTAGAGAAACAACAGACATGACTCCAAGGAGATAGCAATAGGAGATATTTCATCATTCTGTTAGCTGCATTAAGCAGGGTCCGACCACACGTAAAATTGACGCAGTGTATCGCGATCTTCAAGTATGTTTCTGTGAACATGTAGACGGCTTCGCGAGCCGTGATAGGAGCAACTAGTGAAAGCGACGTGCACGAATATTGAGATCATAGCACACACACTGATGAATAACAGCCATCGATTGTTCTAACTTCTCATCTTCTCAGCTTCGTTGTGAATTTGGAGGAAGCTTGATACTCATGTTGTCATTTGATTTATGACATTGTGAGTGGAATGGTATGAAGGAGCTTTCAAGGAACCTGATTGTATAATACGATCCTGTCTGCTGCAGGTTGCCAGCTACTAGCAGCTAGCTAGGATGTTTGCGATGTAATTTGAATTTCGCATAGTACTGATGTTGTTATTTGTTCATGTTTGCACAGTTCCCCCATAGCCGCAAAACCTTGCTTCAGATTCCTCGACTCCAAGGCCCATATCGCTGAATATACCTCAAGCCCATCAAAATGGTGCGTATATGGTTCCGTACACTGTCCTCTGGTGTTTTACGCCATTAATTTGAGCATTGTTTCGAATTTTGGCCTGTTGTTGAAGGTGGATTGCAAACTGACTTTTGGATGCATAGGCTCCGAAGAAAACCAAGGTCGCCAAAGAAGATAATACTGTTTCGCTCGGTCCTCAAGTTGCAGAGGGAGAGCTTGTCTTCGGTGTTGCACACATTTACGCCTCTTTCAACGACACCTTCGTCCATGTCACCGATCTTTCTGGCAAGGAGACCATCTCCCGTGTCACTGGTACGCGCGACCTGCTATCTTGGCAGAGATATTCAGCTACATGATGATTATGAATAGGTGGCATGAAAGTGAAGGCTGATCGTGACGAGTCGTCCCCTTATGCCGCTATGTTAGCTGCTCAGGATGTTGCCACGCGCTGCCGCGAGGTTGGCATCACTGCCCTCCACATCAAGCTCCGTGCAACTGGTGGTACTGGCACTAAGACCCCTGGCCCCGGTGCACAGAGCGCCCTCCGTGCTCTTGCTCGCGCTGGCATGCGCATTGGGCGTATTGAGGACGTTACGCCTGTTCCTACTGACTCCACCAGACGCAAGGTATGCGCTCTCACCCGTTTTGAGGAAGCTTTGTTATTAATTTTCTGACAGGGTGGTCGTCGTGGTCGTCGTCTGTGATCTCCATCTTCGTGTTATTACTATGAGATTCCCGAAGAGCCAAAAATTGTTGTGCATGTAATTGGAGTTACAAATGATATGTCGCCGTTCGACGCGCATCAGGTTTTTGCCTGCCCCGCGGTCGTTCACCTGTTTGTGTCTCTAGTATTGTGCTGTCAACATCTTTGTGCTTCATATCGACGCGTGATGAATATGAAAAACACGTGAAACTTGACCAGGTGTTTGAAACCCTGTTGAGCTTCCGCTTTATGTAACATTTCTTCTTCCTGTTTATTTCCTGTGCATACAACCAACGTACCACAATACTGTGTATCCTTGGCCTGAAGTCATTGAATGGGAGGAGCAGCCAGCAATGGAACTCATGGTCGTGTATAGATTTTTGCGCAAGATCTCGGACTGGACCATGTCTGGGTTCTATTCCGAGGTCTGCATCACAGGAGGCGAGAATGTGCCGCGGGACGGACCTGTGATCATGTACGTTTCCCGTTCATCCTTGTAGCAAACTTATCATCATGAGTCGTTCAGTGCTGCGACTCATCATAATGAAATTGTCGACATTGCGGCACTATGTGAGCTCTCCTCAACGAGTTCCCTTTTTACAACTTGGACCATTTAAACAACCGGTGTCGCAGCGGCGACGATATCGTATCGTCGTAGGGTATGCTACTGGGCAAAGTCATCTCTTTTCAAGAACCCCATATCTGGCGCCCTGCTCACTTCCTCAGGAAGCATCCCCGTTTATCGTAACCCCAACAGCTCTTCATCCTCATTTCCGTCGAACAGCAACAGCTTGCAAGCAGACTTGTTTCGTCACACCTCCGCTGCCCTTGCAGCTGGCAATGTTATTGGTGTATTCCCCGAGGGAACGTCGTACACGGAGCCCGGAATCGTGCAAGTGAAGACGGTGCAGCGTGGGCTGCGGTGGAATACGCTAAAGCCATGGATTTGTCCGGGATGGAGGGCAAGGAGTTGGTCATTGTCCCCGCAGCGATAGTCTATACTGATAAGTCCAAGTATCAGAGCAGAGTAAGTTTTCAAGTATTTCATCTTTAATCTGACCGCATGTGAGATGTAGGTCTGTGTCAGGTAGTTACCTCGGTCTATCGTTGAGTAGTACAACTGAGTGCGACCTCCGACTACTCAGATACGGAAAACCAATAGCAGTTGGCGAATATGCAGCAAGACTGGATCCGGAGAGTGCTGATAGCACGCGTTTTGTGGTCAAAGAGATCACTGCTGCGATTGATTCACAGCTCAAGCGCTTGACTGTGAATGCTCATGACTGGTACGTGCCATTTTATCATGAAAACTTACTGTTCCATCATTTTGCACGATTCAGGAAAACACTCCGTGCGGCTTGTGCAGCAAGAATGGTGTTTTGGAAGAACGAGGATCGCATCCCGCTTGACAGATTTGTCGATATCTCTCAAAAGTGAGTTTGATGTATCTTGTACCTCAGTCTCCCGAAGTTTCGACGATTGTAAGGTTTGTCGACGCATTGTTGCCAAGAAGCGATGAAATGGAAACACGGAAGGCCATTTTGAATAGATACCTTGCGCTTCTGCACTTCACCGGCACTTCTCATTTAGCTCTGGAAGTCCTCTACCCATTCGTCGATTACAATGAAGACTTTCCTATGCGAGCCCTCCTTTTACCATCTCGTATCCGCACTGGTGTGACACTCCTGTTCCAACTGTGCACCACCATGTTCCATCCTCGTGCCCTTCTCTTCTTCCCGGTATTCGTGGTTCACGTTCCAGGGTACATCACTGGCTGGTTCGCTGCACGGATGCTGACGATACCGAACGAGGAAGAGACCAAGGCTCAGTTTAAGGCTATATTCGGTGGTATGGGATTCGCCTTATCCTATGGCCTGCTCATGCGAGCATGCGTGAAGCTCGCAGTCAAGTTCACCGACCCAGTCCTTTCCCCAATTCGCAAGGGAGGTGTTGTTGTTTTCATCAACAAGATTGTACGATTATCGGCGCTGTGCGACTGCCTCGCTGGAAGACAGGGGTTGTTGAATAGAGCGCTCGGTACTCTCGCCACAGCAGTTGGGATGACTTGGTCCCTTTGGAAGTGGCACAACGCCCTTGTGTATGGCAAGTGATCAAGGCTTTGAATCATTTATGATGCTTATTTGGCGAATAGTGAACTATAGGCAGTAGGTGATCTGGGTTGAGACCATAGCCATGAATCTGACATCCATACAGATGGAAGCGTTTTCTGACTGCCTTCAGGGTTTTCACTGGCCTCTTGCTCCCTCCATCTTTTGATCTACCAGCTGATCAACTTCTAGCGTATTCAACTCTGCCACTTCCCGTAGAGAATCCGTATGTCAAGCGACACGTAGTTGACCCTCCCAGAAGCAGCAGTGCTCTCGTTGGTGAGGCAACCCATACAGTGACACAATCCTCTGTGCGGAATGCCGACAACGCGAGGCCTGGTGCACAAGCTCCACCGATTCCTACAAGGCGGCTCATACGGCACCTATTCTCCGCTCGTTCTGAGGCCTGCCGTGCACTTAAAGAGTTATCGGATGGACAGACGCCGGGATGAAGCCTGGCAAGCCCACGTTCATGGTTTCTGATACGTTAGCATCTCGTACATTTCTTGATTGTCTAATATATTTACCTTCAAGGGACTCGGTCACTCAAAAGTTAGAATGCATGTTGTTGCGAGGCAGTTGGATGAAGTGCATGCATCTTGTGTGTTGTTGTGGTCCCGACTAAATCCACTGTCAATAGGCGACTCGAAATATCTATACGTTTAGAAACTCCTTGGTGATAATTTCGCCTAAAACGCCGTCTAGGACCTCTGAGATGTATTACTCATGGGGTTTCCCTGGTCAAGGGTTTATAATCACGGACCTTTGGTACGTGAACTAAATGACCATGTAGCACATGAAGGGTTGTCCTCACCACAGCATCGCTGTCCAACGCTTTAGCGCCCTGCAAAAATTGACTTGCTTTGTGGGCATTTCGCTGTTCGAGGCATCATATTCCAAGTAGGCTACTGTTGTGTCAACAGTTGTGCTACCCTTACTGAGTTTTCGCAAGAGCGGGATTTCATAGACATCAGAGGGGGGTACAACATCTACCACGATGAGTACGACCTAGGGGGTGGATGGTAGACGTCGATTTAATACAGATCAAAATGATCATCAAAATTCTTTGAAGTTATAGCGATAGCGAATTTATGTAGTACGTGCGCGTTGTATTTAGTAGATGCTAGGTATGCGCCGGTTACGTATTTGACTTTCTTAGCTCAGTTCACCCACTCGTCTTTGGCGGTCGACTTCATCATTTCATCCTCATTTTTGATTCTAAGCATGAGGACCATTATAACAATCATTCTCTTCGCCAACACTGCCAGCACAATCGCTTTCACCCCAAGGATATTTAAAACGCTTGGGCGTCTAAACAATAAGGATAACGATCCGTGCATGACAAACGTCCCGATGGACTGCACAAGCGCTCCTAGATGGGATGGGCGGCGAACGACCGATCGAGCATGGTCTAGTCGTGACAGGCGTGCGCTCCTTGCGAACACTAATATGTAATGTGAAGAGTGCGCGCTGGTGCTACACGCAGACAAGCTTAACTAGACTCGGGCACTTTGTTGTGATGCACCAAGTGTCGACAGGAATGCAGAGTGATGTATGAATAGTCCAATTATTCATTTGAACAGGATCATTCAAACATTTCTACGAAGCTGTCAACATTGGCGCGACGAGAAACCTTGGTTCTAAATCTACTCTGTCACATTTCCCTCTCCAATCTTCCGTTCTCCTCGCACCTCTATTTAAGACTAGGTACGGGTGTCCGTCCTCCAGGCCCGTTTTTGTCAAATCGTGCTGAGTGTGTCTTCAAGACATGGCGTCTACCGACGATCACTCAGGCGAGCAGGGAGCAAGAACTTGCTGTTATGACTCAAGTGAAGGAGCTGAATGGGGAAAGGTGTCCCAAGGGAGAAACCGTAACCCTTCTATGACTGGGAAAATGTAGCCGCGACTAATTCAACAGCTGTCTGTATGAACTGAGAGGGCGGCAAGGTCTTCTTTGGTACACGAGCTACAGGAAGGGAGAGTGCAAAGGTGGGAACTAGAATAACTAGGGGAGCTGTTGCATGTGGTATCCCCTTCTCCCACGATTAGTGGGAGGAGGGTTTTGTCAGACGCAAATATCCCCTCCCAAATCTGCCTCGAGTTCCGGCTTGAACTTGACATGACAGACGCCTGGTACGCAGTCAGGCTATGCAGTCAAGCAGTGCAGTTTCTCACCCTCCACCTTGATATAGATAGAGGCGCTCGTTCGGTGACTGAAACACACTACAATCCGAACCACCACACGAACCCAGGCGATGTCATCCAATAAGCCGAAGGCTGGAGGGTCCAGACAACTAAAGGCAAGAAGGCACACATCTACGTTTCGTATATCTGATCTAACATAATAGAACGGTCCGCATGCTAAACAACCCTCTTTTGAAACCAAGCAGTCCCAGGATGATAGTGAGCTACTGGATGTCACTATAGCCGCCATCAACACTACGAAAGATCTTGTTCCTATTGCGTTAGCGCAAGGCATCCTCGGAACAATTGCAAACATTCTGACTATTGCACAGGTGCGTTGACCTAACTCTCAGACAGATTGGTGAAGACCTATGTTTATACAGTCGGTGATCAAGAACAAGTCCGATTTCAAAGCGATAGCCGACAAGTGCGAGACCATCAAGGAAATTCTTGAAAGAGTGACCGAGGGTGCTACCGGCGATGACCTGTGATACTTGGGGCATGCATTGTCTCAGCTCAACATGTGAGTCAAATCAATGTTGCCATCGCCAGAATCTGATGGCACTGTCCAGATCAGTAAACTACATCAATAGCGACGTAGAGTCAAAGAAGGAGCAAAGATTTTTGAGGAGGCTCTTCGCTGTCACGATTGATCGTGACAAGATCGCTGCATGGGAAAAGGACTTGGATCGCGTCCTCGGACTGTTCAATGTACGTTGTCCTGCATGATTTGGGAATCATGCATGGACATGACTACTAGGTATCCCCCTAAAAGACAAAGTCTGTTAGCTTAGTCCTCAGACTAGTCAACCCATACCTTGGTATCAAACCTTGGTCCAATAGTTTCAGTTTTCCCTCAGTGATTCATGAATCCACCATGTTTTGAAGAAAAGTCATATGTGAGATGGGAATCACATAATGACCTAGTTGATATGAGAAGCAAAAATGAAGGTTAAGGTATTGCCTTTCATTTGGCTTATTCACTTTGGCTTTCCATTATTTCTGAGTTGTTTTCTCTAGTGTTTCTTTACTTTACTTTTCTATTAGGATGCTCTGACTAATCAGATGCTTCATAAAATTGTACCTACAGGGTATGATGTCATAATGATGTCATAGGACTTCACCTACACTCCTGCAGGTATTTTGGTTGAAAGATATGATATCATAGTGATGTCATAATGATGTCATGTTCCATGGAATTTGCTAGAACATTCCAATGACTCATAATGACTCATAGTGACTCATAGTGACTCAGAATGATGTCATTATCCCACCATGAATATTCTGGAATGTTCTTTTGCACCTGCTAGAACATTCTGCTCCAGTTTTTGGAATATTCTTCTCACATTCTGAAGTCATTACATCACCTTTTTACTTACATAATATTCCCACACAAAATGTATATAAGGAGAGCCCATTCTCCCCCAAAAAAAATAGATCTCCCACTTGTTGCATTCAAGAACTCCCACTTGAGCAAATTGAACTCTCACCTAAGAAGCTTCAGTCTGAACAAATTGCTGCTTACAAAGCCCATTTCCTTTGTAAGAACTGTCCAGGCAAGTGCAGGGAAAGTGTTTCCCTTGAGATTACGTAAGTTTCTCGCGATAGAAACCCAGTTTTGTGAGACCAGTGTTCTCACCACGTAGTGTTTACTGACCAACACGAGCTTTGGTCACCGTTGTTATTTGTGAGACCAGTGTTCTCACCAGGTATTTGTATACTGACCAACACGAGCTTTGGTCATTGTTGTTATTTGTCATTGTTTTTTTTTATTTGTCATTGTTGTTATTTGTGAGACCAGCGTTCTCACCAGGTATTTGTATATTGACCAACACGAGCTTTGGTCCACGTAGTCACATTTGAGACCAGCTTCTCAACAGTTAACCGTATATTCAGGAAACCAGTTCAAGTGTCTAGACGGTATATCCTAGACAATCCCATAGTTTCAATCAGAGATAATAAAGCTCCGGCTAAGTTAATCTGACTGATTGGTTTAGTGAGCCTCCCAAGAACTCACACGTTATCTACCACGAAAGAAGAAAAGTCGTAGACCGTGTTAATCAAGGACTGGCAAGAAGTCTTATCCAGTGTAATTGTGGTGTCATTACATTCTTACACGTATTTATATAAGACCCTCGGTTATTAAGACAACGTCTGTGTAACTTCATCTCAACTTTGCTGCTGAATGGCATCCAAAGTTTGAAGCAATTGCTGGTGTGGCGATTGACATGAAGTCTGTGAAGAAGGCTTTGGAACTTGTGGGCAATGTTCCTAGTATGAATGCTCCAAAGTATGTTGTTATTTCTGGCAGGTTATGCATGTCCTCTAAATGCAATTAGGAATCGCCAGATCGAGCCTCCACCACGGCCTGCCATGCTGTTTGGCCGTGATGTTCTTGTGGCAGAGTTGACAAACCTTGTCGTCAATGATAAGCATTTGGCGTTGATCGGCACTGGAGGCATGGGAAAAAGTTCATTGGCCAAAGCCATCATCAATGAGCCACTTGTCAGGGACAAATTTGCTGATAGGCGCTTCTTTGTAACTTACGATGGGCTGAAGCCTTCGACCATCACTCTCGAAATTTTCATGGCGCATTTTGCGGGAGCCCTGGGCATAGAGATCTCCAATGCTGATCCCTTGTGCCAGATATCTACCTTTCTTCGTTCTGCCCGCACCCTCATTGTCCTGGATAATGCTGAGACCTTTGAAGAGGCCAGCGCATCGTTGGCGCTCAGAGACATACCGCCGGCCATTGCCGAAATAGCTAGTATCCCTGGCGTCATTCTGGTTCTCACATCACACAGTAGAAGGAATGCACCAAACGTGGAATGGATAACAAAGGATGTTCCATCACTGGACTTGAGCTCTGCCCAAGCAGTATTCTTTCGAATTTATCATCATGCCAGTCGTAGCAAAGCCGAAGAAGACATACAAGGCCTGCTGAAGGAATTGGATTTTCATCCCCTTTGCATCAACATACTCGCAAATGCTGCACAACAAAGTGACTGGTCTCCCACCACGCTGCTCAAGAGATGGACCGATCTACGTAGCAAGGTACTTGATGGCGGCAAGGGGAAGCTGCAAAGCTTATCCAACACCATGCAGCTGTCGCTCAGCTCACCCTCGATTCAGAATCTTGGCGAAGATGGTCTTCGTGCTTTGGCCATCATTGCTTTCTTGCCCCAGGGTCTTAACAGAGACTTGGCTAGTGATTTGTTGCCATCGCTTCCGCAAGTCGACACTATATGCGATGTTCTCTGCATACAATCACTCGTCTATCGTCAAGACAACTTCCTCAAGATGCTCGCCCCCATTCGGCATTATGTGCAAGATTCTTTGCAAGCACATGACTCCAGGTGTTTGCAAGACATACGTGCCTTCTACTATCGCACTATCGAATCCTGTTCGGAAGAACGCAACAAGTATGCTAATACCATTACTTCGGATCACCTAAACATTGAGCAAGTAGTTGCTTTCAACCTTGCTGATATCCCGGATGATGCAGAAGAGACCTATAACGCTTGCTGGCTATTTTCGGAGCGCTTGCGGTGGCATCTGCCTCGCCCAACTACTCTTACCCCTGCTATTTTCAGTATTCCTGACAACTCTTCTATGTGGACGCTAAAAGTAAACTGCTTGTTAACTCTTGCATGGCTGTACAACACCCTTTCTCAGCTCGCCGAAGCATCACAAGCTTTTCAAGCTGCCGAGGCGCTCTGCCTCACGGCTGGCGACCCCAAGAGGATGGCGGATTGTCTTATAACTCGTGCAGACTCGCTGAGAGCTCAAGGTCGCTTTATGCTGTCCGAGAAGCTCTTAGAGAATCTTCAGCACTCCCGCTCTTGGGAGTCTCTCAGTGAAGCAATGAAAGCCTGAGCTTGGTTTTTCTTGGATAAGGCCCGAATGTTCATATTCCCAGCATCTACTGATGAATTATTTGTGAAGTCCGTGGAAGATCATGTCTGGGGCTTGCATTCCAAGATTTGGCACTGTCGGGCCAAATTTTATCAGGGGGGAGACGCTGTCCAGATGCACACCCGCTTAGAAGACCTTTTCCGGCAATGTCCAAGTACTGGAGATCTCGTTGACCACAGGGATGCACTTGAGGGGCTTGCACAAATAGCATTTTGTGAAGGCAGGTTGTCCGATGCAATGGATAACCTGCAGACGCTCGTGGGGATTTTCGATGGACAACATTCGGATGGCGTCCTTTGGTGTACCGTGCGAAAGGCTGTTGTTGCGAGCAAGCAAGGGAATTGTGACCTTGCGAGGGAGCTCATCCAGAAAGCATCAGAGCCCTTCCAGTTCTTTTCACTGCGCAGTGCACGCACATTCCTCCACCAATCTTACGGCTCGGCATGTATTGAGCTCACCGCAGGCAAGTGCGACAGGGCTGAGACTTATTTCACCACCACGATCGAAGCCTGCGACATGCAAGGCGATCTGACGTTCAAGGCATTCAGCAAGCGTGGACTGGGGGAGATTGCATTTGCGAGTAATAACTTTGCTCTAGCTACCCTACACTTTGAAGAGGCAAGGTCTTTGTGCACTGAGATGGGAGTGTCCCCTCAACATTTGTATAGTTGCTTGCTGTTGGATACTTTACCGGACCAATTCAAAGGATGGGTGTTATTCCTAAGGGGTATGTCACCATTTGCGAATAATACTACGTAGATCGTGTACGTTAGCCTGTGACTGTATTTCACGAACAGTTTCATTATCATCCTATTATATCCATGGTGACCTGCAAGGCAGTAATGAGATAAACACTAGATTATCGATATACGGCAAGGCTTTGAAGGTCTCGTGTTAGTCCTAGATTCTAGGTGTCAGACCGCTCGAGCTTCTCTGCTTCACGAATCACACTTTCTCTATCAGATGGGCATGATCATGCTCTTTCAGTATGCCATGTGCATCTGCATCAGGATTGTTCGTTCACGATCGAAGTGACACAGGCTCACATTGGCAACCACTGCAAAGCTATTCCACCTGTTGTCTCCGACAGCGGGGGTCCTCATCGGCTTGACGATTTCTGTGCGAGCACAAGTTGATCACACGTTCTAGGTCTTCTTCATGCCCTTGGGTCACTGCAGCCATTTTCCTGCAATTCACAGTTATTGGCTCGCCCACCCAGAGGTCACCGACGATCTAGCTGGTCTGATGTATGGTATCCACGTTCGTTGGCATCCAGTATGTCTGAGAGAGAGGAAGATGGAAGAAACATATGACTATCAGCTCTCCTGAACGATGGAGTAGACTTGATGGTCTATTAGTCGAGGATGCGAATGGATTTGGCTTTGAGCTGAGAAGGGGCAGAAGATTTTAGAAGGGGATATGTTGGAATGGCATGTATTGAAGACAAAGTAACAGCTGATGATGTGACATTGGATAGGGGAGAGTTGATACATAGTTTCAATTGAAGCTGGTTGGTCCGAGGGCTAAGCTGTCTGAGGGTGAGCCTGCATTTAGTGTCATGTATCTCGAGAAGGCCAGACTGTTCACTGCGTCACCCTTTCCTCGTACAAGCTCTGCATGCACCGAGCTTGCTGCAGACAAGTACAACAGGGCCGAGTCTCATCCTAACGCTGCGAGCCTGCCGCAATTGAACGCTGCAATATACAAGGCGACCTGCGCACACATCCCCCAACATCCGTGGACTCAACGAGGTTGCCTTTGCGTGTGGTGACTTCACTGTAGCTGCACAACGCTTTGCAGAAACCGCACCAAGATAGGAGTGCCTCTTCAAAATTTGTACAGTTGTGTGCCTGCCAGAAAAATTCAAAGAGTGAGCGTCATTTTAGAGGGTCAGTTACCATTTCTAACCATCATGGTATGATAGACGGTAGCCTATAGAGCATAATATGCTGTCTGATTTTCAAGCAGTTCCATGACGGCTCCATCAATCTATGCTATTGCACTTGCACAAAGAGAAGACGAAGGGGCAATCACATCCGGAAAGGGAAGGCAGTTTGCAATTTTATTCTGTTCGAGCATGTTAAATCTACTCCACAACAAGGCTTTAGGCACACTCGTGGTGGAACCGATCCAATCTTGAATGTCCTTGACTTTCAATGTATCCATCTGTGTAAAGGTTGAATAACAACTGCAATTGTTTGCAACAAGGACAGCTCTAGCAGCACTGCGCTCGAAAACAGTATTCTAGAAAACGTGTAATGAATCAATCTTAGTAACGATCGTGGACGCATGCTTCGAGTAATGTGCTGTCCAGCATTTCAAGTATCAATCATGGCCTAGCGCCGGGAAAAAAAAACCCAGGCCACATAGATGAGCATGTATGCTATGTTGTCTGCAGGGTCTCACCATGTGCACAGTATTGTTCTCGTCAAGCTCGAGCTCTGGCAACTTGGAGAATAATATCTCGTAGAGTCTCTTGATTCTTCAACCTCTTTACGGGGAGAAACAAAGTTGAAATTGTCATGGATGCTGTGACAACGCGACGTGACATGCGCGTCTAGTAGCATCACATGATGTGACGAAATTCTTTTACCTGAGCTTATTGAGCGTAGATGGGAGATAATTAATGATAATTCTAATAGCATGGCAGTGGTTTTCCCAATCTACTTAATTCTATCCTCCAAATCACTCAAGAACACCAAATAAATACCACAACGAAACTCCAATAAATACTACGACGAAATTCCAAATAACCATGGTTGATCATTTGGATCGCCGTGCTAAACATCTCCACCAGCCAACATATCGCCACCAGCCTGTAAATAAATGGACGTCATGTCTGTTCCCCCGTCGGACCTGGCCACAAGTTTAGCGTGATATTCGCGAATGCCGAGGATCAGACGTGGTCCCAGCACAAACATCTGCAAAACCTGGGCGATTGGGAGAACAGCAGTAATAAAGATACTTTCTGCCGACGGTAAGTTCTGTAGAAATGATGATGAGTGGACAGACATAGATGCTTAGTCGCAGGCTGGTGCACCAAGTCATCTGTAGACAGTGAACCTAGGCTGAAGCAAGTGACGACAGCAAAGCTAACACATGCGGGACTTCAGCGAAACAAGACAATAGCATCTAAATCACTGGACTCACGCTCCAAAATAAAACGCATGACTTTTAGTTAACACCATGAAATAGTCCCTAATGGTCAATCCTGTCGAAGATTGTCGCAGCTCACGGAAGTGTTTTATGACAATCCAGATTGCAAGAACAAAAGCGAGGATCTCCCATATAGCGGTGGGTATCAAAATCTCGTTTTCCAGATCCAAATGGTATGTGTCAGCTGTGTAAACACACATACGGTAGCCAAGAAAGACGAATTCGTCTGGTATTTGTCCATGAGTCTTAAGTGTTTGTAGGTTTCATCAATAATTAAAGCTTACCTACTGAAACACCGATGTTTGCCATTATCGTGATAATGCCGGAGGCGATCGTGGAAGCCAACAAAAATACAACAAGAAAGACGAGCATCTTTTTGGATCGTTGATACATAGCATGTATCTGAATCATGATGATGACTTGCAAGATACTTTAGTTAAGTATCAGTAAGGTACCACAGATGAGCTCACCACCCAGCAGAGCATTGACGACAACAGGTGAACATGTTTTTACGAAGTAGAAGATACGGCCTGAAAACCCAGGTTACTGATGTCATGGGACATTGACGCTTCAAATGAACTTACAGCTGTTGCAGTCGTTATGTTTAACATAACAGAGCGGCTGAAAATGTCACTCACTCCTGTGGAGGAGTTTAGTTAGTAACTTAATAGGAATGGGAGGCATCGGTGCAGAACACCCACTACGTCTGTCACCGAGGATGGGAGAAAGTCTACATGCGGCTGTTAGTTAGAAGAAACAAACATAGCATGTTTGGGGGAATACGTACCCATTATGACGATCCTAATTGTGAGATATGGCTTGTTAATACGGTTGCAGTGTCAACTGGTTACCCTTGCAAACTTACACAGAATATAGAATTCCAATGTAGCGCACCTAGCATACATTGAAGTCGACTCAGCACAACACGTCAACTGCGTTCATAACATAACGTACACAAATATAAAGGACGGTCATGAAGGACCAGACATGCATCTGCTCCGAGTCAACTGCATGATTCAGTTTGCTTCTGATATAAGACCTTGCTTACCCAGACCAGTTCGAACTGTTAAAGCATCCTCAGTGAGATAGCTGCGCCGATGACGTCGACTTACCTCTTGTCCGAATGTTAATGCTTGAATTCCGTATAAATATTAAAGATACCCTCGGATAGTAGTATTTCGCTCACCCCAATCGTATACAATCACGGCAGAAGATACAACTGCAAAACCAGTCAGTGATAGTGAGACGTCATCATCTTCATCCCAGTTGCTCTCCACAGACCTATGATATAGTTTAGAAGATTAGAAGCACTGATAAACGACAGCCATGCAGGATAGTTTGACACTGAGGTCATATCTGGATGGGGCGTATGGAGTTGTGCAGACATGCCACCACCCAGCGCTTTTGTAGTGGTCAGTCTGGGTATCAGTACTTCAGTTCCTTGAGTGAGAATCTTGATTGATCATCGATGAAACATGAAACGTGCGAAATGTTTCAAAGGGGCTGAAAATCAGTCGGTGAAGTCTGTGGCACTGATGCACCCAGTCAAAACCTGCCAGCAAGTGGGAAATCTATAAAAATAGTGACGATGTTCGGCAGTTCTGCATCAGTTTTTGGTCCATTGTCCATTATTCTGTTGCACCATCCACTGATCATAACGTAGCAACGTACCACAGTTCAAACGTTCAATTCTCGCAAGACTATGCTGAAAGGGGCGTATCATCAAAATTGGATCAAAAAAGCATCGTAGCAGACGTGCACACCCTTTGAAATGCACGGTGGGCGCCTACCGACTGGATGCTAGTAATACCTGAAACTTCCTCAGTGGAGTCCGCCAAAGGTGTTCCAACTGCTAGCTCTCGACTGGCTTGATGTCGTATGAGCCGCGCCGATTATGCAGAGCTTCATCATAGTACAACCGTACTAGCTGTTAGAATGTCGCGTCTGTGACTTCGAGTCAGTGATCCCTTTTTGGTCACGCGCGCGTGAAATTTTTTACCAGTGTGATGTCGCATGAGTTGCACCAATCATGCAGAGCTTCATCATAGTACAAGGTTTCGGGGGTGGAGATGGTCTGCCAAAGGATGGAATTGGCTGAGTACAGCTCTGTTGATGCATGTGCTCTAACAGCCACCAAAAAGTACATGACACAGCACGTTAACGCTGGAAGTTGCGCCTTGTGGTGCGCTGATGGGTACGAGCAACTTTCGGTGCTAGAGAAGACTGCGGTGACCCAAAGTGCATGTCAAGGTGGGCATCGTTCGAAGGAATCAGATTGATAGTTCGTTGCACGACCATGAGCAGCGTCCAGGGCGTGTACACCCTGAGGCCGAAATTGAATATTGAAGTTTGATGCATCGTTTGCGTGATCACGACGAACGACAACAAGCAAGGCCCATTGCCCTGTGGCCGAAAAGTTCCGAAAATAAATTCTGATTTCGGAGATGCAATATCTGGATAGGACGGTACGGACGGGACGGACGGTCCTTTCCAAATTTCTGGTATATACGTGGTTCCTTTTTGATCACGCGGGCGTGAAATTTTTTGCTTGCAAGAGCCAAGGCTGCCAAGAACTATAGTACTCACACGTTTGACAACACCATTTGCGCATGCATAGACGGGACTGGTCACGAGTCTATGATGCATGATCGATGGTCTCCATGGTCTCTTGAGCTCTTCCGACAGGCGCGCTACACACCTATTTCCGCTTCACGAAGCAAGTCATGCGCTACCTTCTCGTTCTCAACGTGACTAGTGAATCTGCAAGAGCGTATGGCTACCCTCCACGACATGATGTTTTGATGACGAAATTTATCGAGGCAGATATAAAGCCTGGTCGTGAGGGCCGGTAATCGTTGAGGCTCTCGCTAGTTTTCACTTTTCTTGTTACCAATACCCATGGTGAAATTTACTATCCTCGCAGGAGGATACACCTCCTACATCGCCTCGTATATGTTCAATAGTGAGACGAACAATTTGACATACTTGAACCAGTACATCACTGGCGGCAATCCATCGTGGATAATCTCGCACCTACGAACAAGAGTATTCTTTAGTGCGTGTCCTCGTGTTAGTATCTGCGCGTCTCCGCTAATGGCTTTGATTGATTACATAGTGCAACCAACGAGAACGTCCCTACAGGCGCATTACAATCATTCACGGTCGGGACCTGAAGGAGCACTCACCCTTGTCGATACTGCATACTCTGGAGGGAGTGGCCCGCCGTATTGCGGCGGTCTCTCCACGGGTCAGGTAGCCATAGCCAACGTACGCCATGATTTCTTTCTTTCTTTTTTCAAGTTGATGCTGAATTTATATCAGTACGGCTCCGGAACTGCGCGTGTGATCCCCACGACCACAGATCCGTTGCACTTCTCCACCAATGACAGCACCATTGTGACATTCCCTGTCCCAACCACTGGAACGCAGGGCGTGTCCGAACCACATATGGCATATCAATACGGCGAGGAGCTCTTGATCCCTGACAAGGTACGTTTTGGGGCCTTTTCATTTGTGATTTGTGGCCTTTCCACTCACCTCGAGTGGCTGTTTTAAAGGGCAACGACAAAATCTGGCGTCTCGGCCAGAACGGGTCACAGGTAACTTCTCGGTACACGGTCAAATCGCGCAGCCGATCGGCAGCGGCCCACGGCACATTCAGATTTACGGTGAGAACATCTCCCTTCACATTCTCTCTCACTAAGCCAGCACACAGAGAACCAGCTCTACACAGTCCACGAGCTCGCAAGTACCCTGACACTCCAAGACTTCCCCGCATACCCCAACTTCTCCACTCCCCTCATCTCCAACGTTCCATTGTCCCCACAGTATCAACCTGCAGGCTCCAGCTTCGCAGGTGCCGAAGTCCTTATCCCACTTCCAACAGCTGAGTTCCCGACCCCTTACATCTACACCTCGAACCGCAACCACTGGTGTACAGGACCCACGTGGGGATACGATCGCCATTTTCGAGAACGTGAATAACCAGCTGGTCCTAAGGAACCAGGTATACACGGGCCTAGACCAGATTCGCGGCATGATGCATGGGCAGCAAGCCGGCGAGGGAGGTGATGCGTATATCGTGGCTGCCGGTATGCGGGGCACTGCGGGCGTCAAGGTGTTCAAGCGAACAGAGGGAGGCGCAAATTTGGAGGAGGTTGCAGTGAATACAGAGCTTCCGACACGTACAAGCTTCGTATGGTTGAAACAATAGAGGATTACGCACTCTGTATCAATGCAGACGATCTGCTGTCTAATATAGAATACGTATGCATGATTCTAGATCTAGGTGTGATACTGGTACTATGGTATGCGCGCTATGTATCATGAGTAAGTTCGCTGAAACAGCTGGACCTGCTCGTCCTTGCTCAATTCCCATGCGACCTCTCCAATGACGAGGACAAATGGGTATTTCGTCGGTGTTGCGCGGGCGTGCTGGTAATGCCAGAATCGCATCTAGAATCTCTGGAACATCCTCGGGCCCTACTTCACCTAGCCTGTAGAATTAACATAAGATAAACGCATGCGCAACAACACACAATTAACAGCCGTCAAACATACCATTCTCCGTGCGGGTACCACAAGGAGATTTGCTGCATATCTAGGATTGTGTATGAGCGATCAGGCTTGGTAAAGAGGATGCGACGTGTGCATACTTGTGTCCTCCGACATGTGCCACTTCTGCAAGCTTAATGCAGGTACTGGGATCACTCGGATCAGCATCTCTGCGCTTGAGGAGCTCATCCCTTACGGCCTGGGCAACTGCTCCCCCAGTGTCTCCGCACCGACAATCTCGCGCACCATGAGTACAGATATATAAATGCACATCATCTGAACTCGAGGACGTAGCACCAGAGACACCCTCAGCATGCACCCTCAACTGTTCTTCCACCTCCTCAATATTGTCCATGGACACAGTAGTCTCAAGCTTTCCCCGCGGATGCGCAAACGCTGTCAGATGATATTCCTGCTTGTCCTCCTCCCCAGGTGGTCGTGCACAGATAGATTGTTGGTCCTTAGACCACGCAAAATTGACAGACCCGCCCCATTTAGCGGTGCGTAGAAGGAGTGCGCGTTGGACGGGGGTTGCGTACTTGGCGGGATACTCGCTAGGCGGCTGTGGGGTATGCAAGAAGATGTAGCACCGGTGCGAAGGGGCTGTGCCAACGAGCTCCGGTGTGGATCTGGCGGTGGTGGATAGCGACCGCACGAGCGTTTTGAGCGCACGGAAAGCTGGCATATGGAAGACCGAGTTATGAACTGATTCACGGGACTGCGGGAAGCAAGCGCGGTTCGGGAACGTGATCATACACGTGACCGGCGCGATTGGATGTTGCTCCGGATCATCAATTCCACGATGGTCAAAAGTTTAGGTAAGGGCTGTGATATTTGGCGAGGCCCTTAAATATGATAACCCAATTGGCTACTTCACTCCGTTGAAAAGGCTCCTGAGATCTCAATCACCCTGGTGGTTTTATTTGTCACATGCCCGCAGCATTTGACTTTCATCTCGCAGACCTTATCTTTTCGACTAAGTATGTTGTCGGTGTGTAATTGGCGTGTTACATATCTTGCCATGACCTATTACTTGAGTTTCTCGAGCTCTTTCAGCATCCACGTCAGCAATATTCACTGGCACTCGTTTCACCGTGTCAATATACAAGCTATTACATAGTTTCCTCATCTTCCGAAGAGATCTGATGTCTCCCTATCTGCGCTACCAACGCCACGAAGCAGACGACAAGTGATCCAGCAAAACCCACGGCACCACGCGTCCATTGGCCTTCAGTTCCGAAGATCAAATTGCCAAAGCCCGCAGCAAAACACAGTAGGCTATCGCGAGGGTTCAGCAACAAAGTTCTTCATGTGGTAATATGAATGCTTACGCCCACATCAACAGTCCATATGGCAAGCTATACGTTATGGCTAGCGCTTCCATGTCAAAGAAAGATTGTGACACGTATTTCAGAAGTGTGACCTATTCTCTGGGTCAGTCCTTGATAGAACGATGGTATTTAATTGGTTCTCGTACAGCTCGCTCGCAATCCTTCTTTTGGTTTTGACGAACCAGGAGAAGTACGAGGAGGACGACTGCAATGCTGCAAACCACTGATAGGTAGCTTAGCAATTTGGCGGTGTCTTGTACAGATGGAATTGCAAGAAAGGCCACGTTGGCATTGAGAATAACTGTTGCCTAGAGTAATTCATAAGTATTGCCGACTTCACATGTTTTGATAACGATTCACCGAGAGCGCCAATCCAGCCCACTCGTCATTAAGTTTCCCGATGAATTGATTCCAGAGGACGCGATTAATGATCCTATCAACCCATATCTTCTTCAGATCTTCTTGGTGGGTATGAGGGGCGCCAAAGAGCAGAAGAGAGGCAACAATGAACAAGAGCGACTGATGATCATGACCCTTGAAGTAGATTGTCTGGTCGGAATCCAGCCTTGCACCTGGCTGTCCACAGAAATTGAAGAACTTCGCTTTGACTACTGCAATATTAGCGAAAGCCGGTAGAGTCTTTTGTTACGCACTGAACTCGGACATGAATCGAGCTGAAAGAAGATGGTTTAAACATACTTCGGGAAGCACATCGTTCAGGATGAAAACGCACCCACGACACATCTCGTGTGCGTAAATTCTCCTTCGAGGGTTCCTGTCATAGAAAAGCATCAGTCATCTGGATTGTGTACGCAAACCTTTACCAGAACTAGTACCTTCGATCTCCTTAACGAGGTCCAGCATCTTCTCCAGCTCGTCTCTCTCAAACGGAGCGACAGACGTCACAGACGTGATGGTCACTGAGGTTCACAAACATCAACTTCTCGCTCGAGGAGATACAACGTGACATCGGAAATCACCTGCTGCAGCATGCATAATCATTTGTTTTAATTCGTCAAGAACGACTGGCGTCACTCGATTTTCATGTGGAAAACAGTTCACAGTGAGCCCTTGAAGTTGTTTGAGTCGGCATTAAATCCACACGAACGGCTGACACGATGTCAGAAACTGACCCTGGTCACGTAAAATATTAAGCATACCTGGACCTCACCAGTACTGAGCTTCAATGGCGTATTCTAAAGTCGTGCATGTTAACATACAGAAAGATGCGGGAGATAGTCAAAAGTCACACACTGATATGACCCATGTTCCTCACTCGCCTGATGTTATCGAACAAGGATTCTGCGTCAAAACGTTCTAGCCAGAAGATGCACCGCGTGTCTTGTTCGACGAAATAGTAGCCGCAGGTAGCGTCATCAATGTCCTCAACAACCAATTCCGTCTTGCTGGTGATATCGATGTTTGGGTTGGTTTGTGCATCGTTATATAGCTTATCTGCGAATGCCTCGATTGCACTGAGGGTTGACGGCTTTGACAAGTCAGCATCAGTATATATCCGCTGCCGCCTTCGTTAATGATTGTGTGAAGTGTCGAATCTGAACCTACGCAAGTGCTGTCGTAGTAATACAAGGAACCTTCAGGGTGCACAAGCGGTTTCCATCGACTAGAGGGCGGTTTGCTTGGCGTCGTCAGCTCACAATAGTCCAACCGCAGAAGGAGTACATACTCCTCAAACACCTTGTTCCCCGGCTCGATAAACACGGGGTCCTTCGTTTGGGGTCTAGGCCGTGATTAAGAATCGAAAAAGGAGGCCGAGAGCGTCTCATACCGACTTACATTATCCGCTTCCTCTTGTATCGATTCACATCAGATGCTGGAATAGGCCTCGCCTCGCGTATCGATGCAGTAGAAGGAGATATTGTGCATGACGATACAGATATGCCAGAACTTGAAGGGTTAATGTTGCTGCTCGATGCGGTGCATGCACCGCTTGCCGTAGCGACCGGGGTCGCACCAGCAGAAGGTACCGGAGATGAAGGTGGCGACTTTTGTGGGGTTGGTGAGCCTCCAGGACTGCTGACTGTAATATGAGGTGTTGTTCTGTTAAGGAGTGACTACCTTCGCATCTTGCTGCTTTAGAGTATTAACGGGGTAAGACATACTGTGACAGGGCGGAAAGAGGATGGCTTGTCGGCAAAGTTGCAGAAGACCCTTGAAGCCTTAATCACAGGCGAAGATGGACATGATTGAATTAGTACAAAGAATAGAACACCACATTGCAGACGAACCGTGGTGCCCAAATGTAGTTAAAGACCGTGCTTAGCCCCCCTCTGGCACGGCTTCGGAAATTCGACTGAGAAGACATTGAAATCAATCAGTATTCAAGGGGATGCTGAAGGTTTCCCAGCCTGAAGCTGAAGCGCCGAACAGCCTTTAAGCGCTCCAACCACGTGTAGACTATGATGTACGGTGACTGTGCAATGCTGTGCAATGCTGTACATTCATCGTGGACGAGATGCTGCATTAATATTAGTGGTAGTCAGAGTGAACGATTAGTATGAAGCGATTCTGCGTGTGATTACGAGACGATTCAAAATTCGAAAATCGCATGAAAATCGCCATCCACTTTGAACACCCCGCAGCGAGAACGGATTCTCAACGCGATTCTGGTTGGATTCGTAAATAGGTATGTATACTAAAACTGACAGTTCCTAAGGTGAGTTATACATATGTTTTAAGTATCTGTTTTCTGATATATTTCACGCACTTGATATTATTGATCATGGTTGTGCTTTTGTGAGCTTTCCAAGTCAATGGAGATGCCTGTCGGACGCCTGCTTGCGGAATAAGTCTATTTAATTAGACATTTGTATTGTAAAATAAGAGGGGTACAGCTAAAATCCGATTCAGAATCGCGTGAAGCGCCTCCAGAGGCGCTTCGACGATTCAGCACGATTCGACATCAAATCCGATTCTCAGCGTCCAAAATCGTTTTCTGAATCGCAGGCCGAATCACCTCAAAATCGTCCACTCTGACTACCACTATTGATGCAATCAGTCCCGACTCCTGGTGATCCACTGGATATTGCCATCAGCGTGAAACCTAAAGGATGATATCTGAGTCGCAGAAGCCTATTCGGTGACTCAGTCGCTCTGCTGGCCATGTCAAATTGTATTCCTGCAGGCTGCGGCTCTCCCGACGGACTGACATTTTTCACATGTTGAAGAAGGAAAACAGTCGTCCTTCTTTTCAGGTCGGTGGACCAACAAGAGGATTTGCCGATACCTCGGAGTTGCTTTGGAATTTAGTTTGCTGCCGCTGTAGCCTTACAGTACTAGTATGCAGTGCACTGCGCACCACGCACTACGCGTACAACCGCGTATTATGTGAATCAGTGACAAAGCATTTGCCGTCGGTTGTCATCTAATCATCCCGACTGCCCCGTCACGTATATAAACAGCCAAGTGCTCGAGTTCACTCGATATCTATACCTCCTGTTGTTTATTTATTTATCTCAGATTATCAGCACCATGGGTTTCTTCTCAAAGTCGTTCGACCCAGCTACTGACCTCCCAGACTTGTCTGGTAAAGTCATCCTTATCACAGGCGGAAAGTGAGTATTTCACACATGACCCGGATTGTTATTCACACCTGCTTTGTAGCACAGGTATTGGGTACTCGACTGTGAAGCACCTGGCACGCCGTGGTGCTAAGGTGTACATGGCCGCGCGCAACCAAACCAAGGCAGAGGAGGCGATCGCGCAACTGAAAGCAGAGGGCCTGGGTCCTGGGAACGGTGATGTTATCTGGTTGGAACTTGATTTGAAGGACCCTCGGAATGCGAAGAAAGCGGCAGAGGAATTTATGAAGCAGGAGAAGAGATTGGATGTACTAAGTCAGTATATGTTTTTATTCATTCATGATTTTGGCATACTGAATGAATCACAGTTCACAATGCTGCGAGTGTAAGCTTTTCAGCTCGCGTGGGTGTGATTGATACTGAATGCCCTATCATTAGTTTGCTTGAGAATTACACCATGACACCGGATGGTAAGCTTTGATTTCGCTCCGTAAAGATGTACTTACACAACATCCCAGGTGTTCAGGAGATAGTGATGGTCAAGTGTGTCTTCTGGCAAAAAAAAACATGTACCGAGCACTTACCTACGTTCATTCCAGCGTAATAAGTCACATCGTCCTGACACGCACTCTTCAACCGCTCCTGGACCAGACAGCAGCAGAACCTAATTCAGACGTCCGCATAGTCGTCGTATGTGATACTTTACCGCATGCGTCCCGAAAACTCACACTTCTCTACTACCACTCAGGTCGCTTCAGATGCCCACCGGTTCGTATCAGGGGACACTCATTTCCGCAATCTTGATGATCTTAACAACGAACTCAAGAGTTCGCTTTCCCCTACCTTCGCGCGGTATTGTACGTCGGTCGTCCCTTGATATCTTCTGTCTCACGATATTCCTTCACAAGGCGTTTCAAAACTCATGAACATGCTCTACGCTTTTGAACTTCAACGGCATCTCACCGCTGTTGGCTCTCCCATCACTGTTATCGCCCTTCATCCTGGAGCAGTTAACACCTTTTCCGATAAGCCGCCCCTATCCAACTTCAAGTTCATCGTCAAGCCCATCGTGTCCCTCTTCTTTTTACATCCAGACCAGGGTGCATATAACTCAGCGTTTGCAGCGGCGTCGGAAGAAGTGGTCGAGCAGCGCCAGAAGTACAAGGGCGCATATCTAACGCCGGTAGGCAAGCTAACAGAGCCGACGAAGGTGGCAAAGGATGAGGGGCTTGCAAAGGAGCTTTGGGATACTGTGGATAAGTTTTTGGAGGAGAAGGGGATTTGACGGAAGTATTGTTTTATTGATGAGCTGAGATTGATGCATAACGGACAGCCGTACCTCCAGGGGTGTTGAATAGTTGATGCTAGATTATGATGGACAATTATCCCTGTTGATATGTTATCATGTACATTTGCATATAGCATGGACCATTGCAGAGCATCAACACCCCAAGGACAAAACACATACACATAGGATAGCATAATCATTGTACGTAGTATCCAACATAGGGCCCCGCCCCAAAGGACAATAAACAAGGATATAAAAAAACACGAATTGGATTACGGTAAAAATTTATCGGGTTAACTGGTTTCTTGAGTCTAATAGGGCGAGCAGAAGTAACGGAACAACATCTAAAGTACAAAGTTCCAGTACGTACAATAGGAAATCCTGTGGCACAAATCCGTGCCGTCGGGTTCATCTGCAATGTGTGCGGGAGTTCAGTAGGAAGTCATAAACGGACGAAGGAGCACAGCGAGGAAATCCCTAGTGTTAACGGGGAGTGATTAGTCCTGCTTTAAGGCGACAGGAAGTTGATAAGGCCTTGAATATGTGTTGGAGAACATCCAGCAGCTGATCTCTACATGGTGCCAAACCGGAATCATGCGCCAAAAAACGAAGTTCCTTTCCAGGTGAGTGGTGAACAGATGGTCGACTTTCTCGCTACCATCCTAGGCTGTTCTCAACTTCGATTACGCGACGTAGTTGAGAAATTTACTGGATTCCATACCGGATGTCGATAGGCACACGGCTAGGGTAAAGGATTAGCATCCATGGATATAGATGATCATTCGGATGACCGCCCCTGACATGTACAATCGTTCACCTATCAGCTTGCCATACCTTCTCAGACCCAGTTAAGATATGATTGTTGGGGTCGGAATGTCCGGTGTATGCTGGAATTCGAACATAGACTGGAAGAAACGTGCGGAGTGGAAGAGTGCGGGACGCTGTCGAATGGTTGTTAGAGGCATCAATGTAGTCCATATATATAGGAAGATACAAATAGCGCCGGTCGCAGACCTGAGCGCTTCATCTACACACCAAGCTCATTGCTGTGAAGCGAACACGTGTACAACGCATGGGAAAAAACGGCATGAACGAATGACTGCCCAACTTCCTCAACTCCCAACCAGACACCCATTGATATTGATCTCTGGTAATTGAGCACCGGGCTCGTCTAAAAGGTAATCCCCGTGAGTGATACTGTAAGCAGTTAGAGCCGACGACTTGCTTACCAGTGAATTCAGATACCTACAAAGATCTTTCGCTTATTCTCGAATTTCGGAGCACCTGCATACGTTATCCGTCTTGTGAGTAAGGATTGAATCCTGTAAGCACACTGTATCGTGAGCTATGGATTGTGCGACTCTGACAGGTATCAAATTGAAAGGAGATAGGCCCCTGGACTCCCCAGAAATCATTCCCGTTACCAGATAACCTGGTCTGATTCCAAGATACTTCACGATCTGCCGTAGTTGAACCTCCGAGCACGGACCATGACTTCCTCCACCAGTAAAACGTCAGTGATCACGCCACGCAAGACAATGCGAGGTCATACCAACTGGGTAAACGGTGTTGTGCACTTGCCTGACGGACGACACATCATCACAGGTTCGTCGGATGGCTCACTCCGACTATGGGACCTAGAGAACGGTGCACATATAGGCGAGGAATGGCTGGACGAGAATAGCACACAAGTGTGGACCATGGCATTGTCTCCAAATGGAAAGACAATTGCAAGTGGAAACGGAGGCGGTGATAACAGTGTGATGTTGTGGGACGTTGAGACGAGGAAGGTCATTTCAGAATGGACAGGACACACTGATGTTGTGCAAGCATTGTGCTGGAGTGCAGATGGTGAGCGAGTAGCAAGTGGATCCTGGGATGGGACAGCAAGAGTCTGGGACGTTGACAGCGGCAAAACTGTCTTTTCAATCAAAACCGGGCACAATTGGGTGTGGGCGGTGATGTACTCGCCTGACTCGTCAAAACTTGCGATAGGCGGACATGACGACGACGCTGTAAAAATCTGGGATGCAAAAACAGGGGAGCTTCTCAACACACTCAAACACGATGACATAGTTCGCAGCTTGGCATGGACATCGGACGGGAAGAAGCTTATCTCCGGTTCATACAAGCTAATTAGGATATTCGACACTGCCACTTTGCAGCAGATCGCCATCCTTGAAGGTCACACAAGAGCTGTCAGCGCCATATCCTTGTCTCGCAACAACCGCTTCCTTGCAAGTGTATCAAATGATTCAATAGCGTGTCTATGGAATCTCGACACCAATCTCCAAGTCGGACCACCCCTCCAGCACGAAGATCAATTGTGGTCTGCAGCCCTTTCCCCTGATGGAAAGGTGCTAGTCACTGGTTGCGAAAACAAAAACGCGTACGCATGGGACGTTCACGCCATCCTTAAAGAAGCTGGCCTTGAAGATCTCCTCCTGCCAATTCCTAATGTTAATTTTATGATTCTTTGGTTAAAGCTTTACTAATATCCAATCCCAGGTCCCAACTCAAAAGTCGTTAATGAACGTACGTGTTATATTCCTTCAATCTTTTCAACCACCTCAAGGTTAGTCACTCTAGAGCAATGCTACGCGACGTCCTACCTATTCAAGTCCGTCGAATACCACAAAACTTTTTCGACGGGGTGCAAAATGGTGCCCAGGTGACTCGTCTGCATTTTTGACCAGTTCTTGTTCTTATCTCTGTACTTTCAGTCTTCTGCCGCACGCGATACCCATCCTCGTTCTTCTGCACAACACCTTCGCAATACTCACGCACCACTTCTCGAACGCTTTTCATCGCTCTTTCGTTACTCTCACTGCGATGGCGATGGCGTACTTGAACTCCAGCACCGCCCAAGGTGGTCCATCTTCTCTCGCTGTCCTCCTATTGTCGAAGTCTCTGCAGTACGAGACAAAAAAGTGGGTCTTTCTTCCAGTGCGTTTCTAATTGCCGTGGTTCAACGACTTTCTGTCAGCCACTGTTTGTTGCTCGCCGGCCAGAACGTGACAAAGCGAAACGGGCACAGCAACAACAAACTCGATCGCATAACCAAGCCAAGGTGTCATCACAAAATCAGTCCTCCAATGCCTCGACCTCTGGTGCACCTCCTGCTCCGGCTACTACTACACCACGTGCAAAACCTGCGCATTCACGACTCATACGATTATTGTCTCATCTTGTACTTTTTCTCTGCTGCGCATCCCCTCAACATGCCGGTGGCCATGCACACCCAACACAGCAGCGATCGCAAGGCCAAGCGCAGACCCATGCCACATCGTCGCAAACACAGCACCAGCAAGGTCAATCGCAGGCTCAGGCTGCATCATCGCAGACTTAGCCTGCCGTCCCCTCCACGTCTGCGACACCTACTACTCTTAACGCTCACACTACTGCGCTAGGTGCAGACAGAGGGCAGCCACGTTCCCTTCCACTGCGGACCCGTTTCGTTCTTTTTCTCTGTTGTGCATCTCTCGCGCATGCAGACGGGCATTAACACTGCAGCTTCTGGATACCTATCTCATCTTTACATCTGGTTCTTTTGTAATTATTGTTATCCCTTTGTTCACGCCGAGAATGTGTGTATTTTATTTCCCAACCTCCTCAATCTCTGGTTGGTTTCAACATTATGGTATGAAGCCTTGATTTTCGTCTCACGCAGTCGCTAGAAGTGTGTCCCGTCCTGGTGGCCTAAAATGTTTTATATGATATAGCATTCACCTTTCTTCGTTGCTCGCTCTTGATTGTTTTGGACGCCAACGGACACGGAAACAGTTGATATCGATATTGTATGGAGATGACACGGAGATCACCTTGCAGACATGCGAGTATTTCGACAACCATTGTCGCCTAGTCTTCTTGTTCAAGCCCTTACTTACCTCGGAACTTCGACGCGGTTCAAATTGTTGGTACCAGTATGTACTACGAATATTTGATTCCATATTAAATTATTTATACTTACTCATCTTGTAGGTCACTTTACGCATGTGTCGCTGATCCCCCAAATATCTTCTTATACATACAAGCAAAAAAAGAAATCGCGCTCACATCTGCGAGAAAGATCGAAAGAGCACCATAATTGTGCTGGCGACAACATGCTCTCCCGATCTTCTTCTCTGGGTTTATTTTCGGGGGACGCCGGCGATGGTCGGGATATAGGCAAGTTCATCTATGATATTTACATGGGTTAAGCTGAAGAGAATTCGCAGAAGAGTCGACTCAACATGAACTGCTTCCGCGGAATCAAATTCTGCAGGTGCGCTCCCGTCGCGAAAAAGATGAGAACATAGGGCTTGAGGTATTTGATTGAAATAGCTCTTTCGTCGTATTTGTTGCAGAGTATGATATCGATGGTGATGTTTGGGTTGCATTTTATCGGTTTGTTCATACATGCATGCAGCTGAAGAGGGTTCGCAGAGGATGTGCTGACTCGACGCAATTTACTTCTGCGGATTGCAGCTCTGCAAGCGTGCTCGCGTCTCCGCGAAAGCGATTGGGGGACAGCGATTTTTTTTGTGTCTAGATGTAATCAATGTCCCTCGATCTCTTTTGCTGGATCCTTTGGGGTGTGGATGTCACAAGACGGGCTACAGGCAAATTTTATCTGCCATATGTATGTACATCAAACTGAGGAGGGTTCGCAAAGGAGTCGACTCGACATTTTACGAATATATAACAACATTGGAATATCTCATTGGCGGTTGGTGATATATTTCATTTGGGATTGACTATTTTTCTACTGTGCTCCCCGAATGGCCCGGCTCCATGGTTCCCGATTCTGGTGGAGAGAGGGTTCCGTCGAGTGATACGGTGAGTTGTGCATTGGCTAAAGACCGTCGTGGCATGTAGAGGCACTCAAGGTGAGTTCAATGAGTTTGTTCATTCACCGCGTACACTCACCCATGGTTCCTAGCATACCCCACTGCCCTTGCATGGCTGCGCGAGCTGGTACATGTGAGACTGATTTGCGGTTCACGACACTACAGTTAGCTACTGTCGTCCTCGCCTGCACAATCGTGATTCGTCGGGCAGACTCTTACCTACTTGGCATCTTTAGCTTGAACTCGTCGATCTATCTCAACTAGTCTTAGCCAAGTGGTTAACAGATTCCAAATCTGTTCCTCCTGGATCGTGCAGGTTCGAAACCCGCCAACAATAAATAGTTTTTCTCTATGATCACACCTTGGGCATGAGCTCGTGGAGAGGCTTTCGAACACCAAGCATAAGACTCATGGCCAAGTTGTTAACAGATTCGAAGTCTGTTCCTCCTGGATCGTGCAAGTTCGAAACTTGCCAACAATACTTTTCTCTGATCTGAACGCTGCGTATCATAGTACAATGGCAGTCATTTATTGGAAGCAACATCAAATTGCACGTGTCTTCAAATACTCAGTTCATGTGGTGATATATACTCTAGCGTAAAAGTTCGCAAAGGACAGAAAGCCCAGCGTCCAATACGTGAAAGACGCGGGAACTACCTTGTGAGGACTGCAAAGCAGTTTATGTCTGGAACATTTTCAACCTCTAATAGGGCAGAGGGTCTGTCACTAGTAGCTGCACTGGTACTTCCGGTCTGCAACATGATCGCATTGGACGTCCCTGCTGGTAACGTGCTGCTGCTTGAGGCACCAGCATGGGCTTACTGGCGAGGAGGATGTGGTGGGTGCTCCAACTCATGCCTTTTCCACTGTGGACATTAGCGGTGCGCTACAAGACAATATCAGGATGACGAGATGGATGTCGAAAGGTTAGGAATGCTTACATATTTGAATTTTGCCTCGTGTCGCAAAAACACCCCCAAAGGGACTCTTGTGTGGGCGAGTATGGCCTGGGGAGTAGAGGAGCGAGAAAAGAGACGATTTATCATGTTCTTCATTCCAGACTCTTCGGCGTGGCGAGTGGTGGTAGCAGAGCAGTTGTTGCGTCCGGTTGAGAACATGGATCAAACTGTCAAAGGATGGTGAGACGTGTGCCGACACTAGTGTACCACACGCAACACTCGCAGAAGAACTCCTGATTGTTGCCTTCGATCAACATAAGCTTTGGTGGGGCATTCCCGCACGACGCACGTACAGATGGAAAGCAGACGCACAGTCAAAAGCCACATGGAAGAGAGATATTACTAGTCTGATATGATTGTCCTACCGGGATCGAAGGGCAACGAAAGAACGCATCGTGGTGTCAACGTGGTGTTGGCACAACTCTTCACCTGTCGGGAAAGAGGCGATCCAAACTTCCGAGTCTCTGCACCGTATCAGTGTATTCGACGACCACCCTTGACATGTATCGCTCACCTATCAGCTTGCCATATTTTCTCATACACAGTTAAAACGACATCTAGTGTATGCTGGATTTTGAACATTGGCCGGAAGAAATGTACGGAGTGGAGAGGGAGTGCAGGACGCTGTCGAATGTTTGTTATAGCCATGAACCTAGTCCTTACATATGGGAAGATGCACAGCACCACATGAGTAACGCTGGTCGCAGACCTGAGCGCTTCATCTACACAGCAAGTTCATTGCTGTGAAGCGATTACCACATGGGATACAGCTTAAAAAACGGCATCAACGGACGACTGCCCAACTTCCTCCACTCCCAACCAGACACCCATTGATGCCTGGTAATCGAGCACTGCGCTCGTCTAAAAGCTACTTTCCGTGAGTGATACTATAGACAGTTAAAAGTGAGGACTTGCTTACCAGCGACTTCAGATACCCACAAAGATCTCTGGCATATTCTCGAATTTTGCAGCTTCCGCATACGTTATCTGTCTTGTGAGTAAGGATCGAATCCTGTAAGCACACTGTATCATGAGCTATGGCTTGTGTAATTCTGACAAGGCATCAGATTGAAAGGAGATAGGCCTCTGGACTTACCAGAAATCATTCCCGTTACCGGATAACCTGGTCTGATTCCAAGATCCAGGCAGACTTCTCTCGTATACACGATCTGCCGTGGTTGACCTCCGAGCACGAACCATGACTTCCTCCACCAGTAAGACGCCAGTGATCACGCCATGCAAGACAATGCGGGTTCATACCGACTGGGTAAACGGTGTTATGCACTTGCCTGACGGACGACACATCATCACAGGTGCATGGGACGGCTCACTCCAACTATGGGACCTAGAGAGCGGTGCACAGATAGGCGAGGAATGGCGGGACGAGACTGACGCAGTGCAGTCCATAGCATTGTCTCCAAATGGAAAGACAATTGCAAGCGGAGGCGATGACAGGAAAGTGAGGTTGTGGGACGTTGATACGAGGAAGGTCATTTCAAAATGGACAGGACACACCAATGTTGTGTGTGCATTGTGCTGGAGTGCAGATGGTAAGCGAGTAGCGAGTGGATCCTGGGATGTCGACACCGGCAAAACTATCCTGACAATTAAAACTGGGCACAATATGGTAGAAGCGGTGATGTACTCGCCTGACTCATCAAAACTGGCGACAGGCGGAGACGAGAATGGTGTAAAAATCTGGGATGCGAAGACAGGCGAGCTTCTCAACACACTCAAACACGATCACCAGGTTTTCAGCTTGGCATGGACATCGGACGGGAAGAAGTTTATCTTCGGTTCATATGGCCCGATTAGGATATTCGATACTGCCACTTGGCAGCAGATCGCCATCCTTGAAGGTCACACATACTCTGTCTGGATCTCCTTGTCGCAGAACAACTGCCTCCTTGCCAGTGTATCACTCGATCATACAGCGCGTCTATGGAATGTCGACACCAATCTCCAAGTTGGACCACCGCTCCAGCACGAAGAGGATTTGCGCTCCGCAGCCCTTTCCCCTGATGCAAAGGTGCTAGTCACTGGTTGCCACAACAAAAACGTGTACGCATGGGACGTTCACGCCATCCTTAAAGAAGCTGGCCTTGAAGATTCTCCTCTTGCCAATTCCTAATGTAAATCTTATGATTCTTTGGTTAAACTTTACTAATATCCAATCCCAGGTCCCAACTCAAAAGTCGTTAATGAACGTACGTGTTATATTCCTCAATCTTTTCAACCACCTCAAGGTTGTCACTCTAGGGCAATGCTACGCGACGTCTACCTATTCAAGCCCGTCGAATACCACAAGACTTTTTCGACGGCGTACAAAATGGTACCCAGGTGAGTCGCCTGCGTTTCTGACCAGTTCTTGTTCTTATCTCTTTACTTTCAGTCTTCTGCCGCACGCAGTACCCATCCTCGTTATCCTGCACAATACCCTCGCAGTACTCGGCCATCCCTTCTCGAACGCTGGTTGTCCCTCTTCCGCCACTCTCGCCCCGATACCGATGGAACAATTGAACTGCAGCAACGCTCACGGTTGTCCATCTTCTCTCATCAGGGTCCTCGTATTGTTGAAACTCCAACCGTACAAGACAGAAAGGTATGTATTTCTTTGTGTGCGTTTCGCATCGCCGTGGTTTAGTCATTTCTGTCCAGGCTTTGTATGTTGCTCGGCCGGCACAGAACACACAGCAGCAAGTACAATCGCACGGCCAGGGATCGTCCACGGCACCACCTGTTCCAGGTACTAATACTGCTACGCCAGATGCAAGACCTGCGCACTCACGACTCGTACGATTGTTGGCTCATCTCGTGCTCTTTCTCTGCTGCGCATCCCCTCAACACGCCGATGGCAACCCACACCCAACACAGCAGCAATCCCAAGGCCAAGCGCAGACCCATTTCATATCGTCGCAAGCACAGCACCAGCAAGGTCAACCACAGGCCCAGGTGTCATCATCACCCACTCAGCCTGCCCCCCTCTTCACGTCTGCGATTCCTACTGCTCTTGATGCTCATACTACCGCACCAGGTGTAGCAAGCGGGCAGCCACGCCCCCTTCCATTGCGGACCCGTTTCGTTCTTTTTCTCTGCTGTACATCCCTTCCGCACGCAGATGGGCACTAACACTGCAGCACTCATATTTGAATCTGGTTCTTTTGTAATCGCTTTGTTCACGCCGCGAATGTGTGTATTTTATTTCACCACTTCCTCAATCTCGGGGTTGGTTTCGATGTTACCAATTTTAATCTCAAGTAGTCGCTAGAAACGTGTCCCGGTTGCAAATCCCGGTGTTGTATATTTTATGCACTACTTGTCCCATCCGCATCTATTCGTTGGTACTACCCGATAGCAAGTATGTACATTCTGCCTTGCACTGGATCGTACCCTCGTCAAACTGCACATGTGACCTTCTCAACCGTGTTTCCTACATGCTTCCCGACTAGATTTTTATACGCTACGGTAATCTCGCGGAGGTTTTCTGTTATATGATTTTCTCCCAGAGGATCTGGTGTATACTAAGGCAGGAACATCGAATGGTCACAGGCTCAAGTCCATTTATCCACATTAGACACCCACAGTACTATTACAAAGTCGAGCTACTGTACGAGTCTTCCCGTTTCGTGATGTTGTTTCCGATGAGGAAATGATGAAAGGACCAGTGGCCAAAGTGAAAATCAAAATGTATAGATCACAAAGAAAGATGCGGCCGAAAAAACTGCGCAACACATTTTGTCTTGACGAGTCGCAACATTTTCTGGTAATCTCGATGCGATAGCAGAGCAACTCGCCGGGGTTAGCTTCAGACACGATCTGAGAGACAGGCCGTAGGCATCGACACAAACCTCTTGCGTGCTCGACACATCCCAACCCTAAAACCACAAAATAGATTAAGAAACACATTTCAATCCGCTGTGAGATGATGTTTCTAGGTTGGCTTAGTACCAGTATTTAGCGGACTGTGGCACCGGTCTTACCAGACGTGTCAAAATGCGATATATCCGGGTACCACATGACTCCGATTTCAGATACTGTCAAAAGGAATACCGATGCTTTCTGGCAGAATATTTACAGCGTCCAAACGCTCATTCAATTAAATTGACATACGAACCTCACACCGACTGGATAAAGGGTGTTGTGCACTTCCCTGGCGGACGACGCATCATCACAGGTTCGTTCGACCGCTCACCTCCGATTATGGGACCTAGAGAGCGGTGCACAGATAGGGGAGAGATGGCGGCACGAGAATAATATGGCAGTGAGGTCCATGGCATTGTCTCCAAATGGAAAGACAATTGCAAGCGGAGGCGGAGGCGGCGATTACAGTGAGCTTGTGGGACGTTGAGACGAGGAAGGTCATTTCAGAATGCACATGACACACCCATATTGTGTGCGCATTGTGCTGGAGTGCAGATGGTGAGCGAGTAGCAAGTGGATCCTGGGATGGGACAACAAGAGTCTGGGATGTCGACAGCGGCAAAACTAAGTATCCTGACAATCAAAACTGGGTACAAATGGGTGTGGGCAGTGATGTACTCGCCTGACTCATCAAAACTTGCGGAAACAAGTTCGAGAATGCGTTGAAAATCTGGGATGCAAAGGTGGGGGAGCTTCTCAACACACTCAAACACGATCGAGCAGTCTACAGCTTGGCAAGGACGTCAGACGGGAAGAAGCTTATCTCCGGATCATCTTTCCTAATTAGGATACTCGACACTGCCACTTGGCAGCAGGTCAATCCGGCAGCATTATAATGGCCCTTGGTTTTTTTAGACACAATGTTGAACTTGTACGTGTGTGCGTGCTCGTGATACTGGATTAGTGCGACCGTCTTAGTTCTTGGCTCCTGGTGATCTGCTGGGTATTGCCATCAGCGTGAACCTCTGAACCCGGGCCTTTGTAGTACGCCATCCGTTGCCTGAAGAATGACATCGTAGAAGCCAACTCGATCGCTTTGCTGGTCAAGTCAAAAAATCCAAATGTCGTATTCCTGCGGCTCTCGACGGACTGACAACCTGCCGTAGTTTTTCATATGACTTGAAGAAGGAAAACAGTCGTCCTTTTCATGCCAACGAACCAATTACTAAGAGACTTCCGATATCTCGGAGTTGCTTAGTCCGCTGCCGTTATAGCATTACAGTATAGTCCGCACTGCGCGAGCCAGTGACAAAGGATTTCCATGTCGTCGGCCAATCATTCAATCATCCCGACCGCCCTGTATATGATTTATAAACAGCTAAGTGCTCGACATCTACCTCCCGGGGCCTTTTCTTGTTGCATTTATTCATCTCAGCACCATGGGTTTCTTCTCAAAGTCATTCGACCCAATCACTGACCTCCCAGACTTGTCTGGTAAAGTCATCCTTATCACAGGCGGAAAGTGAGTATGTCACATATGACCTGGATTGTTATTCACAGCTGCTTTGTAGTGCAGGTATCGGATACTCAACTGTGAAGCACTTGGCACGTCGTGGTGCTAAGGTGTACATGGCTGCACGCAACCAATCCAAGGCAGAGGAGGCGATCGCGCAACTAAAAGCAGAGGGGTTGGGTCCTGGGAACGGTGATGTTATCTGGTTGGAACTTGATTTGAAGGACCCTCGGAATGCGAAGAAAGCGGGAGAGAGATTTATGAAGCAGGAGAAGAGATTGGATGTTTTGAGTCAGTTACTACATGTTTTATTCGTTCATGATTTTGGCATACTGAATGTATCACAGTTCACAATGCTGCGGTGTAAGCTTTTCAGCTCGCGTGGGCGTGATTGATACTGAATGCCCTATAGGTTCGTTGAGAATTATACCATGACACCGGATGGTAAGCTTTGGTCTCGCTCCGTAAAAATCTGCCCTTACACAACATCTTAGGAGTTCAGGAGATAGTGATGGTCAAGTGCGTCTTCCGGCAAAAAACATGTACCAAGTAATTCACCTATATTCATTCCAGCGTAATAAGTCATATCGTCCTGACACGCACCCTTCAACCGCTGCTGGACCAGACAGCAGCAGAACCAAATTCAGACGTCCGCATAGTTGTCGTATGTGAATCCACTTCACCGCATGCGCCCTGAAAACTCACAGTTGTACGCTACCATCTAGGTCGCTTCAGATGGCCACCGGGCCGTATCAGGGAAACCTCGTTTCCGCAACCTTGATGATCTTAACAACGAGCTCAAGAGTTCGCTTCACCCCGGCTTCGCGCGGTATTGTACGTCGGTCACCCATTGGTATATTCTGTCTCACAAAATTCCTTCACAAGGCATGACGAAACTCATGAATATACTCTACACTTTTGAACTTCAACGACACCTCACCGCTGTTGGCTCTCCCATCACCGTCATTGCCGTTCACCCTGGAGCAGTCGACACCTGGTCCGATAGACCGTCCCTATCTAACTTCAAGTTCATCATCAAGCCTATCGTCTCTCTCTTCCTTTTAAAGCCAGACCAGGGTGCATATACCTCGGCGTTTGCAGCTGCGTCCGAAGAAGTGGCCAAGCAGCGCGAGAAGTACAAAGGCACGTATTTGACGCCGGTAGGCAAGCTAACAGAGCCGACGAAGGTGGCAAAGGATGAGGGACTTGCAAAGGAGCTTTTGAATACTGTGGATAAGTTTTTGGAGGAGAAGGGGATTTGATGGATGTTTTGTTTTATTGATGAGCTGAGATTGATGCATGACGGACAGATGTACCTCCAAGAGGTATTGGATGGAACAAATATGCCTGTTGATACGTTATCATGTACATTTGCATGGCGCTGGTGCCCATCCAGGCTGTGCGGTCTTCCTCTTCTTCTGTTTAGTACACCATTAATTGCATCGTGTCTTACGTCTCACTGTATGTCATTCCTACACAATTGATTTATTGGCCCTTAGTCTGTTGCAATTAATGTTAAAAGCGGAGTGAGTACACAACGATGCGATGATTCGACAAGTCAAGGACTTATTTCCGCCTAAATTTTAGTCACTACAGTGCGGAGCTGTGCGAGTTACAACAAAAACTTCTGTACTCCATAGTCTGAGTCATGAAAACTCAGACGGTTGATCTTTAGAAGGTGCAGATCAAGAGCGGAAGTAGCCAAGACCTGATTCAAAACGAACATATGGTGATAGAAAAGCTGGGTTGCTAGCGTAGGACAGCAATGTGTCTTCATATCATGGTAGATAGCACGAAGGACAGTATACATCTCCATGGATGAACCGGAGCGTGTTCCTGCAACCTGTCTTTCCTGGAGAAAATTCTGATTAAAATTTCAAACGATGCATTCAAGCATGCGAAATTCAATGATTCCGCAGTGTTGTCAGTGAACGAAGTGTTTCCCCGAGATTTGCTATAATTAGCTTGCATGGTTGTGAAATAAACTTACTTACATACGCTATCCAGCAATGTCCAGCGCAACAACCAGCGCAGATTAGAAGCATTCGCTGTCTCGTTTACAATTCTAGGAACATACCATCAGTGAATTGATGAGTCCTCGACATTGTAGCCGCGGGAACTGTTGGTACTACATTCGCACGTTCTGGAGGCTACATGGGTTGAAACATGAAGCTTGTTCAGCCGAATTCTACGGCATGAGTGAAGAAGTCGAAGAAAATACCGCCAACGGGCGGATCTCGCGAGGTATGCGTCAGTCTGCATCACAGGTGACGAAATTGCACTCGAACATGCTGATATGACCCATCATGTTGATTACCCAGTTGGTTCACCGCCGAAAACAGGCGAGGGTCTCACTGCGGCCAGGGGAACTACTCTGACGAGACTTGCCAGCAGTAATAGCAGAGTGAAAGGTCCAAACCCGTGTGTTCTTTTATGACTGCATTTGATAAGCTGATTTCATAGCCTCGCTAGCTTTCCAAAATCATGGTATTACCAATTGCCTAAACGCTCTGCCGGCCATCATGATGTCAAATTATATTCCTGCAGGCTGCGGCACTCCCGACGGACTGACGTTTTTCAGATGTTGAAGAAGGAAAACAGTCGCCCTTCTTTTCAGGTCGACGGACCAACAAGAGGATTTTCCGATACCTCGAAGTTGCTTTGGAATTTAGTTTGCTGCCGCTGTAGCCTTAGAGTACTAGTATGCAGTGCGCACCGCGCACTACGCGTACAACTGCACATGTGCGTATTATGTGAATCAGTGACAAAGCATTTGCCATCGGTTGTCATCTAATTATCCCGACTGCCCCGTCACGTAGTATATAAACAGCCAAGTGCTCGAATTCGCTCGACATCTATCTCCTGTTGTTTATTTATCTATTTTAGATTATCAGCACCATGGGTTTCTTCTCAAAGTCATTCGACCCAGCTACTGACCTCCCAGACTTGTCTGGTAAAGTCATCCTTATCACAGGCGGAAAGTGAGTATGTCACATATTCGGATTGTTATTCACACTTGCTTTGTAGCACAGGTATTGGATACTCGACTGTGAAGCACCTGGCACGCCGTGGTGCTAAGGTGTACATGGCCGCGCGCAACCAAACCAAGGCAGAGGAGGCGATCGCGCAACTAAAAGCAGAGGGGTTGGGTCCTGGGAACGGTGATGTTATCTGGTTGGAACTTGATTTGAAGGACCCTCGGAATGCGAAGAAAGCGGGAGAGAGATTTATGAAGCAGGAGAAGAGATTGGATGTTCTGAGTCAGTATATGTTTTTATTCGTTCATGATTTTGGCATACTGAATGAATCACAGTTCACAATGCTGCGATGTAAGTTAATCAGCTCGTGTGGGTGTGATTGATACTGAATGCCGTATAGTTTGCTCGAGAATTACACCATGACACCGGATGGTAAGCTTTGGTTTCGCTCCGTAAAGATGTACTTACACGACATCCCAGGGGTTCAGGAGATAGTGATGGTCAAGTGTGTCTTCTGACAAAAAAAACATGTACCGAGCACTTACCCGCGTTCATTCTAGCGTAATAAGTCACATCGTCCTGACACGCACTCTTCAACCGCTGCTGGACCAGACAGCAGCAGAACCTAATTCAGACGTCCGCATAGTCGTCGTATGTGATACTTTACCGCATGCGTCCCGAAGACTCACACTTCTCTACTGCCATTCAGGTCGCTTCAGGTGCCTACCGGTTCGTATCAGGGGAAACTCATTTCCGCAATCTTGATGATCTTAACAACGAGCTCAAAAGTTCGCTTTCCCCTACCTTCGCGCGGTATTGTACGTCGGTCGTCCCTTGATATCTTCTGTCTCACAATATTCCTTCACAAGGCGTTTCAAAACTCATGAACATGCTCTACGCTTTTGAACTTCAACGGCATCTCACCGCTGTTGGCTCTCCCATCACTGTTATCGCCCTTCACCCTGGAGTAGTCAACACCTTTTCCGATAAGCCGCCCCGATCCAACTTCAAGTTCATCATCGAGCCCATCGTGTCCCTCTTCTTTTTACATCCAGACCAGGGTGCATATACCTCGGCAGTTTGCAGCTGCGTCGGAAGAAGTGGCCGAGCAGCGCCAGAAGTACAAGGGCGCATATTTAACGCCGGTAGGCAAGGCTAACAGAGCCGACGAAGGTGGCAAAGATGAGGGACTTGCAAAGGAGCTTTTGAATACTGTGGATAAGTTTTTGGAGGAGAAGGGGATTTGATGGATGTTTTGTTTTATTGATGAGCTGAGATTGATGCATGACGGATAGCCGTACCTCCAAGAGGTGTTGGATGGAACGATCATCCTTGTTAATACGTTATCATGTGCATTTGCATGGCGCTGGTGCCCATCCAGACTGTGCGCTTTTCCTCTTCTTCTGTTTAGTACATCATTAATTGCATCACGTCTTACATCTTATTGTATGTTCCTACACAATTGATTTATTGGCCCTTAGTCTGTTGCAATTAATGTTGAAAGCCGAGTGAATACACAACGACGCGATTATTCGACAAGTCAAGGACTTATTTCCGCCTAAATTTTAGTCACTACAGTGCGGAGCTGTGCGAGTTGCAGTAAAAACTTCTGTGCTTCATGGTCTGAGTCATGAAAACTCAAGAGGTTGTCTTTGAAAGGTGCAGATCAAGAGCGGAAGTAGCCAAGACCTGATTCAAAACGAGCATATGGTGATAGGAAAGCCCGGTTGCTAGGCTGCGTAAGATAGCAAGATGTCTTCATATCATGGTAGATAGCACGAAGGACAGTATACATCTCCATGGATGAACCGGAGCAGCTTCCCGCAACCTGTACTTTCCTTTTTTGGAAATTCAATGATTCTGCAGTGTTGTCAGTGAACGAAGTGTATCCCCCAGATCTGCTATAATTAGCTTACGTGGATGTGAAATAGACTTACTTACATACGCTGTCCAGCAATGTCCAGGGCAACAACCAGCGCAGATTAGAAGCATTCGCTGTCTCGTTTACAATTCTAAGAACATACCTGCTGGTAGTTCGCACGTTCTGGAGGCTACATGGGTTGAAACATGAAGCTTGTCCAGCCGAATTCTACGGCATGAGCGAAGAAGTCCGAGAAAACACCGCCAACGGTAGCACTGAATAAGGTCAACAGGCGGATCTCGCGAGGTATGCGTCAGTCTGCATCACAGGTGACGAAGTTGCACTCGAACATGCTGATATGGTCATGTTGATTACCCAGTTGGTTCATCGCCGAAAACAAACGAGGGTCTCACTGCGGCCAGGGGAACTACTCTGACGAGACTTGCTAGCAGTAATAGCAGAATGAAAGGTCCACGTGTGTTCTTTTAGGACTGCGTTTGATAAGCTGATTTTATATCCTCATTAGCTTTCCAAAATCATGGTATTACCAATTGCCTAAAAGTCTCTAGTCAGATGATCTGCAAGCCGCCAACGAAAGAATACCTCTAGCACTATTACGCTCTCTTAACCATTATCATCGCCAATGGCCATTCGATGTCCACTTCATCATGTCCTTCCACGGCTTTCCCATCTTCCCGCTCGGCGCCCTCCATAAGATCCTTCCAGAACCGCACTGCAACATCTCCACGCGGGTTTTCCACATCCGTAGGGTTGCGCTGGCGGAACGTGTGCAACGAGCTCCACGTATTAAGATAAGATAGCAGGTCATCCCACGTCATCTTCTTGCGCATGATCACGGAGCGTGGGGAAGGAAGAGATGGGTAGTGGTCACCTGCGATGCATTAGTGCAGTGTCACGTGACGATAGGTCCGAGACAAACCTGTGAAGAAGACTCTCTCGAAATCACTGAATGCGCCGGGTACGACTTCATTGCCATCTGGCACCTCAACCAAGTGGTTTTCTAAAATAGAACGGCCGGGTTGCTGCCAATATGGACCGATGCTGTTCAGTGGGTCAATGCCTTGGCCATAATCGTTAATTTTCTGTGTGAGTGACGGATAGCGGGTGAAGCGGAACTCGGAGTAAATCTAAGTCAAGTAAATGTTAAGAGTGAGACGAGTAATGGCTCGGAGATGGGAATACATACCCAGAATGCAGCACTCCCGTCCTTCCTCAGCACCCTCGCGAGCTCAGGCCACATTTTGTTCCAATCGAACCAATGGCCTGCCTGGGCTACAACCACAGACATCATGAATAAACAGTACCATGGAGTTTATGCTGTCTAACACACGCACCACCAACGACTAGATCCACACTGCTATCCTCCAAGAATGGTAGACTCTCTGCGCTCGCCTGTATGTACTCATATTGACCCGTGCTCACTGGCGTTTTCTTGAGGGCATCTTGAGCAACTTCGATCATCTTAGAACTTGGGTCGACGCCAGTCACGCGCTTGAAGGGTGTGAGCTCGACTGTTGCTTGACCTGGAAGCCCGAATCATCACAATAGTTCAAATTGAGTACAGCTAGAACTGACCCGTCCCACAACCAAGGTCCACTGCTCTATCCCATCTTGCACCCTTATTGCGCTCGTGGTACCGGAATATGAAGTCAAACAGGGACCTAGGGTAGGTCGGTCTGAAAGTCGCATAGATGGCGGTGTCAAAGGAGGATTTGCCGAAAGTCGCCATTGCAGAAGTAGCAAGTGTCCACGTAGTCGACGGGTAACACTTAGTATGTAAGGACTACTCATGAGGACGCCGGAGTATAAATACCCATTGCCCAAAGAATGTGTCAGATAATCTTGAGATGACGGTCGATGTAAATATTGCCGTCGGTGCTATCGGAAGTACTTAGTATGTATACCTCGGGTCCCGTCATAACCGAACTTCGAAGGAACGACCATCACGTGGGGAGACTACGGAAACCCGTCAAATGCCCGGTTCCATAATCTGTGCGTTAACCATCAGCTGCTTCGATCCACTAATATACTTATGGAACCTTTTGATACCGTTGAACCAGGTGATAAAAACCAATAGATTTAGTCTCTCCGAATGCATTAAGAGGGAGTAAAATGAAATGTTCCTAGTATCACAACTAGAGCTTGGTGGGCAGTCTCAACCACCCCAGATCCCATGTTTGTCATGACTCGTTGTTCTCTCTGCCTTCTGCGTCTTCCTGCCTGCTGTCCATGAACGAGGATGTCACTTGCGCCGACCATCGCGAGTGCTCGAGGTCAGTATAGCCAATACGAACTAGGACTCGGGGGGTAGGTTAATGTCGAAGAGTGAACCTCAGTTGATGTTAATGTTCATCGGCATTGTAGTAAGTAGGCCGTGCCTTGTGGACTCCATTGTCGTTCGAGGTGGGGATTGATAGAGGGTAGTCATCTATGTCCTGCTAAATTTGAACTTGCTTTCTAGTTCAATGTTTGATTCGGACGGGTCCTCGAGATCCTGCTGTGCATGTCTTATCAAGAGTCATATCGGCCAAGATTGCCAGGTCTTTGTACACACGTCTACCCGCAAACGCTGATGATTTTGATCCTGCTCTCTGGCATGTCTCTGGGGTGAGTACAGTCAGCCAGCTCATTCATTGATTCGGAGGATGACAGACCTTACTTAGTATGTGGTTGATGCCAGCGTTTGAATTTTAAAGAGACCTTTGATGAAAAGGTAATTTGTAATTGATGACTTAGTTCTTTCGAACGCCATCGTTGCTCAGAATCAGTCATGAATTCTCGGTCCGTCGAGTAAATCCTCCGAGTCGATGGCCGGAAGTACTCTCTACCGGTACTCAACCTGACAAATCTATCTCCTGTTGAGTGAAGGGAAAGTTGGCTATAAAATACACTAGCATTGATCGCGGTCTCTCCAGTCATTATCATTCCAAGCATTTCATATCTAGTTTGCAATAGATCAGGGTCATGTCTTTCGAACAGCTCGTTCGTGATGGGGACAGCAGTATTAATAGAGGGTAGTCATCGATGTCCTGGCGGCTAAATTTGAGCTTGCTGACTAGTTCAGCGTTTGATTCGGACGGGCATTCGAGATCCTGCTGTGCATGTCTCATATCGGCCAAGATTGCCCAGACTTTGTCAGTAGTGCGTGCCATGTGAAAGCACTGTCGTCGAACAGCTCGTTTGTGGTGGGGACAGTAGTATTAATAGAGGGTAGTCATCGATGTCCTGGCGGTTAAATTTGAGCTTTCTGAATAGTTCAGCGTTTGATTTGGATGGGCATTCGAGATCCTGCTGTGCATGTCTCATATCGGCCAAGATTGCCCTGACTTTGTCAGTAGTGCGTGCCATGTGAAAGCACTGACGGTCGTCGAACAGCTCGTTCGTGGTGGGGGCAGTATTATTAATAGATAGGGAAACGCACGGGTACGGGTAACACCGCGGTTCTATGCTGACGGGTTTGGAGGGTACGGGTACGGAGTAGGATAGTCGTACCCTTGAGCATACCGTGGCCATTCACCGCGGGTTGACGGTGTTTGGGCGGGTATAATATACCAAATCGGGAACCAGGCGCGCGACAGCCATTGAACACCGTGTTTGATTCTCTGTTTTTTCCTTCCTCTGAGAGCTTGAGGATCACAAGTGAATGCTATACTGATTTCTGTCATGTCTTTTGTACCCCCGTGAATCATTCTAGCAATTTATTGAGCTGACACTTCGTTGCAGAGAAGCTCGAGTCACTACCATAAAGCCAAGGCAAAAACTCGAGACCAGTAAGTCCACTGAGTCGTCTCCCCATGAAAACTAAGCTCACAAAGAAGGCATCTGATGCTTCGTCTACCCAGTCACACTCATCATCTAAGTCTATCTCGTCGTCCATCTCCGAGAAGGCCAGGTCACTCAAAAAGGCTGTTGCAAAGGGTGCTAAGGCTCTGGCCCGCCCCTTGAAGAAGGTCAAGCAGTCATTTGTGTCTCGGTCTTCTCGATCGAGCCCCACAGACAACCGTTGATCTTACGCGATCAAGTACTGATTCACTTGCCACTGACGATAACAATCAACGGCAGGTGCATTCGAGCCTGATCCCGAGTTCCATGTCTCGTACTACTAGTAGCGAGTTGGATGAGTTTCTTCGATTACCAACTGTGAAAACCAAGGACCCACTCGCATGGTGGCAAAACAACTGCCGTGCTTATCCAATGCTGCATCGGATGGCACTCGACTATCTCTCTGTCCCAGGTATGTCTCCTTCGAATCCTCTTTCAATCAATCAATACTTATTATCTTGCTCAGCAACATCAACTGCGGTTGAACGTGTCTTCTCGCAGGGCCGGCAGCTCCTTCATTTTACTCGCAACCGACTCGCACCATCAACAATTCGTGCCTTTCTCTGCCTCGGAGCGTGGGGCAGAAGTGATCTTCTGGTGATGGAGGACCTTTTAGCCGCTGTCAGGACTCAAAAAACGGAAGCGAAATGAAGTCGAAGCAGAGGAGAATGACAAGGAAAAGTAGTACTATTTTATTTCATTGTTGTTAATACTTAATACACTCTTCTTGGTAATGTACCCGCGGTGTTCAGAGACACCGCGGTGTTTTCCATAAACCGCGACATTGACGGGTCGGTGTGTACCCGTACCCGTGAAGGGTACGGTGTTGGCGGGTGCGGGTGCGGTGTCAACTTTCCGACCCTCGGTGTTACCCGTGCGGTACCCTATTAATAGAGGGTAGTCATCGATGTCCTGGCGGTTAAATTTGAGCTTTCTGACTAGTTCAGCGTTTGAGTCGGACGGGCATTCGAAATCCTGGTGTGCATGTCTCATATCGGCCAAGATTGCCCTGACTTTGTCAGCCAGTTCCGAGTCATTCATTGACTCGGAGGATGAATCGATGACTAGCTATGACTACTAGATGTCAATGGCACTGTTTGACGAAAAAAGCAGAGTGCTCGAAGTCGGTATAGCCGAGGCTAGCTAGGACTCGGGGGGTACGCCAATGTCGAAGAGTGAACGTGAGTTAACGCTGAAGTTCAACGGTGTTGTTGTAAGTAGTGCGTGCCATGTGGAAGCATTGTTGTCGAACAGCTCGTTCGTGGTGGGGACAGTGCTAAATTTGAGCTTGCTGACTAGTTCAACGTTTGATTTGGGCGGGTATTCCAAGATCGTAACTTTGTCAGCCAGCTCCGAGTCATTCATTGACTCGGAGGATGACTAGAGATGTCAATGGCAACAGCCGCATTGTTTGATGAAAAAAGCAGTGAAATGTTTGTAATTGATGACCTCATCAGTTCTTCAACGCCATCGTTGCTCAGAATCAGTCGGTTCATCAAGGATTTCCTCTATTATAAGCTATGGCTGGAAGTACTCTCTACCGGTATCCAACCTGATCATGACAAATCCATCATGATCTCCTGTCGAGCGAAGGGAAAGTTGGCTATAAAATACACCAGCATGGATCACCATCTCTCCACTCAATACCATTCCAAGCATTTCATACCTAGTCTGCAATAGATCACTATGTCTTCTTCGACGTCGGCACTCTTCTCCCCCATTCGCGTAGGCAACATAGACTTGCAGCACCGCGTCGTTCTTGCCCCACTTACCCGTGTACGTGGACACGCAGATCATGTCCCGAGCCCACAAGCACCAGCGTACTACTCTCAGAGAGGCTCTACCCCTGGCACTCTTCTTGTCACAGAGGCCACATTCATATCTCAGAACGCTGGTGGTTATGATCATGTCCCTGGGATATACACCGATGCCCATGTGGAGGGATGGAAAAAGGTGTGTTGTGTGTTGCTTCATAGCTCAGAGCTGACTCACGCCCCGGACTGCAGGTAACAAAAGCAGTTCACGAGAAGGGCTCTTTCATTTTCCTACAACTATGGGCGCTCGGTCGCGCCGCAGAAACAGCCGTTCTCGCCAAAGAGAACAATAGCCCCTACGTCAGTGCTTCACCCATCCCCCTCGCGGGAAAAACAGGCGTGCCTCGCGCACTCACCACGGATGAAATCAAAGAGTACGTTGCCACGTATGTCACCGCTGCAAAGAATGCAATTCGAGCTGGCTTCGATGGGGTTGAAATTCACTGCGCGAACGGCTACTTAATGGATCAATTCACACAAGATGTCACCAACCAACGTACAGATGAATACGGCGGAAGCATTGAGAATCGCGCAAGATTTGCACTGGAGGTAACTGATGCCATTGTGGAGGCCGTTGGTGCTGAGAGAGCGGGGTTCCGAATTAGTCCGTGGGGTGTGTTCAATGGTAGGTGTATCATTCAATACTACCGATCTCTATTTAGCTGATTTGCGGTGCAGGTATGGGCATGGCAGACCCCAAACCCCAGTTCTCCTACCTGGTTGAGCAGCTGCGCAAACACAAACTCGCGTACATTCACGTCGTGGAGCCGATGCCTGCCGAAGTCACTGCTGAAACAAACAGTGATTTCCTTCGTGATATCTGGCAAGGGGTTGAAGGTAGCACCTTCATAAGCACAAACGGACACACTCGGGATAGCGCAATCGAGACGGTAGACAAAAAAGGGGGCCTTATTGGATTCGGGAGGTTGTTCATGCCAAACGTGAGCCATTTGGTCCCAGACTTTGCAATGACTGATGTCCCTCTTTCCTAGCCTGATCTTCCTTTCCGCCTGCTAAAGAACATTGCACTTGAGCGGGGTGACCAAGCAACATGGTACATGTACGGTAATCTCACACCGACAGGTTATTCGGATTGGCCCTTTGCGCCGGAGAATGATCAACAACAGGGAAGCAAATTCTGAGATGGCTTTGTAAGTAATATACCTTAGAATAGATGTGGACTTTAGACTTCTGATACCTTACTTTATATACACCTGATAACATGATCACGGTTATGCTTTACTTCAGCTTATCTTGCGTTATGACTTTATCAGTGACAGTTCATCGTGTTTTTGAGTTGGTCAACCATCAAGCTTTCAAGCCTCAGGAGGCACCAAGGCGGAAGTACGTCAGGTTATCAGATTAGATTGTGAGACCAAGTATGTATATGAGTTATCTGCATTGACAGTTGTGCAATCCGAGCGATGACACCAGAAGGCACTGTGTCCCTTCAACTGGTACGAACCGTTGAACGACGATACAGATTATTCAAAGACTTATCTTACGGCCCGCATTCTTGTGTGGACCTGGGGAAGCCTCTTTAACACCTATAACTACGGTCTCGGTGAGTATGATTGTGCCTTCCCAAACTAATACAGTCCTATGGTTGACTCAAGCTATGTTTGTGAAGGTACATACAGGCCCCAACGAGATGACCTCGATGAGTCCGAGCAATCACTAATTCCCTATCGTAGTCGTCCTGTTGGTGGAGAACATTACTGCGATAGTGGATACCCCAGAGGCCCCAGCAGGAGATTCCGGAACTCGAGATGGGACGATGCTACTCATTTTGACTATGGTCATGATGGTATACCACGAGGATTCAGTCGTGATCATCCCCCGAGACCTCCTGCTGCTGCTCAGTGTGCTCCTTGCCTCTCAGGCGGACATTTTTCACTGTGGGTAGTAAAATCAATTGATTTACATGCGTTCGTCACTGATCGCGTAAGTTTTCGGTAGGTCTATCACTGAAATGGCACTCAGGTCTTTTTAAGTGAGAATATGATGTTTGAAAATCTTATTGACTTTAGCATTGATCACTTTAAACCAGTGACTTAATCATTGAGCACGAAAAAAATAAATGACGAACACACTGAATCCAAGCTGAAAGATCTGGACCAGGCAAGCCATCACCGCATCACCATCACGTGCACAGTTGCTGACTGAGCTCAACGTTATCGTACTTGACGGCGTATCTCTACCCGGCGCATTGACCATAATAATTTAAAGACTATATACATCGATCATCGTTCTGATTCGTTCACCACCATCGACATCGCGCCTTCAACGTTGACCAGCCATGTCACGACTGAGAAATTCTTTACCTACTGATGACTATGGAACCTGCAGGTGCAAACCATCGTGTGGCAAATGGCTATCAAAGTCTGCGCGCAATAAGCACTACCGCAAATTTATCAATGACGAGCTCGAATGTATGGAGGACTCGGATTCAGACCGGCGAGATGATGAAGACAGATATATGGAGCAAGAGAGTGGTAGCTCCAATGACGAGTGAGTTTGCCCTGCTGTAATATCAACAGAGAGTACTATTCTGATTATACTAATCGTGGATCGCGATAGTTCGACTGGCAGACCTGGGTCCTTCCGCACTGAGTCATCAGATGATGGCATGAGCGTCGATGATGGCAATAGTCAGGGTGCCTGTAGTGATATCGACTGTGACGAGGCATCCGATCTCTCCTACGAATCTGAAACGCCAATCGATATCCCCGACAACTTCATTTTTGACGAAGCAGATGATGATGAGTATCTGCACTTTTCGCTCCAGGATATTGCAGAGCAGCTCGATGCTTGGGCAGGACCAAATGTTGACGGTGATTTCTATGACATCCGTGAGTGTTTTCCTGTTCAATCGACCCCATGCTCAACATTTTAACACAGGTAATGACATTGTTACAGAAGAGGACCGAGACAATATCCGAGCTTTTCAGCTGAAGATGCTCGCGAACATACCTCGCCATGCCTATGATAGAATGCGTTATGCTTTCCAACACAAAATGATGTTGGATTCTGAATGGGTCGTAGTTCACCGCTTAGCGCTGCTGTCTGAAATTGAACCCCGGAATATACACTGCTGCATAAAATCTTGCATCGCTTACACGGGACAATATGTTCATGACGAAAGATGTCCTTTTTGCAATGAAGCCCGATATACCAAACACGGACGCCCTCGACGCACATTCATGTACATTCCTCTTATCCCTCGACTTCAGGCTCTTTTCCATAATCCTGCAATAATCGAACAAATGACTTATCGCCACAACTTTGTGCCGAGTGAAAAGGATTATCAGGGATGTGTTCGATGGCGAGTGGTATCGCCAACTTTGCTCCCGTCGTGTTATCATAGACGGTGTTGAGCTGAAGGCACAAATACTTTCACAAGCGACATGACATAGCGCTCGCCCTATCTGCTGATGGCTATCTCGTCTTCAAGAGATGCCGTGGGGGACCATCTGCTACTCCCATCCTTCTGCAAAATTTCAACCTGCCTCCACAGATCCGAACTCGTCTGGAGAACCTCATCTGTGTGGGAGGTATTCCGGGTCCTCATCAACCGAAAGACATTGAGTCTTTCCTCGTCCCTTTGGATGATGAATGTGCTATTCTTGCTGATGGAGTGCGTACACTTGACGCATCCACTCGAAATCATTTTGATCTCCATGCATACATCATCTTTGAGGACGGCGATATTGTTGCTATTGAGAAGCTATTGAACATAAAGGGACACAATGCAGTCTATCCATGTCGTTCATGCGAGATACAAGGAGTACGAAATATCACCGGCCACGGCAAAGTGTACTACACACCTCTTGGCACCCCAGATCTCGACCACCAGCCTCGACCATCTCTTGACCCTCGTCATCTACCGCTTCGCTCACACCAGAGCTACCTCGATACATATGAAGCATTGAAGTCAGTCACGACAAGAACAGCAACAGCTGCCATCGCCAAGCAGACTGGTATTTGCGGCCCTCCTGCACTACGACGTGTCGAATCATTGGACTACTTGAAATCATTTCCATATGAATGGATGCATTTGTTTCTTGAGAATGTCGTACCTACCCTTGTCAATCTGTGGACCGGTCGTTTTAAAGGCCTTGATTCTGGTCTAGAGAGCTACGAGATCCCAGATGATGTTTGGGAAGAAATCGGAGCTGAAACAGCAGATGCTGTCAAGCACATCCCTGCAGCCTTTGTACGGGCCCTTGGGAATATTGCTCACGATCGCTCAAATTTTACAGCTGAAGCATGGGGATTTTGGTTCATGTACCTGGCCCCAATCATACTCAAGGATCGATTCGAAGACGTGAAGTACTATGACCACATGTGCGAACTTGCAGGGATGATGAAGAAAATGCTTCAATTCCAACTTACTCATGGCGAGATCGATGCACTCGACGAAGGACTAATTCAATGGGTCAAAACATATGAAGAGTAAGTGTCATTCCTCTCAATGCAGCGCTATTGTTGACTCTAACCTTCCAATCAGGTACTACTACCAATATGCAGAGGATCGATTGTCGGCATGCACCCTCCCCATACATGGTCTGCTTCATGTCGCAAGTGGGATACGATTTTGTGGACCGGTATGGACGAGTTGGACATTTTACATGGAGCGCTACTGTGGATTTCTCCAGGCTCACCTGCATTCACGCCGGTTTCCTTGGAGTAATATCAGTCGTCGGGTGTTGTATATGGCCTATCTGACCCAGGTGACAATAAAATATGATCTTGGCGAAGATTTTTGTGTGACATCTCGACGTCTACAAGTTGGGGAACTGCAACGGGGTGAAAGGGTTTTTGAAACATGTACGTGCTCATCAATCTATCAAATGATGACTTGGCACACATATTAATGATATTGGGTGTCAGATCCTGAATTTATCATTTGCACACCTATCAACTACAAGTATAGGCCTAGAGACGATAACTTATCGGGTGCCATTGCTACATACTTCCACCAGATCCTTGGTGGACGGCAAGATCAAATTCAAGCCCAACTGCCCATGGTGATGCCGCTGTGTGGAAAAGCACGGATTTGCCATCGAGGGGACACCATTCGGACTGTCTTCGCAATTCGCCGACTGACGGAATCCTACAGAGATAACACCTTTGTGCGGGTAAGTTTATTGTTGTCATTCAATCATAGAACTTACCATCTGCAGTACGAGATTCAATATAATGACTCAGGAAAACGCATCATCAATGTCATAGGCTATGGTCGCCTTGAGAAGATCTTACTTTGCACCTTGGATGGCAGGGCCATATGGGGGACTCACCGAAATTCCTTCCACATCCTCGCAGTCATTGCCCCCTGCGATACAGGTGGGCATGATGCTTCACAGATCCTTGTGGAGTATAAGAAATTCCTGCCAATTATCGTTACCGATCTGCGCAATATAAAAGCTGCTGTAGGCCGAGTTAATACTCGCAGAAGGTGGGGTATCATAGATCGTACCATCAATGCTGCTTGTGCATCATTTGTGGATGTGGATGAGGAGTATAATGAAGATTATATTTCGGATGACGAAATGTAGATACAGCAATCAAACAAATGTTCTCTACTAATGCACGCATCCTTCTGCCCACTCCCCCTCGCCCCCATCCAAAGGCACCCCTTCCCTCCCCCTACCTAGGAAGCACACCAGATAAAGTTGTATCGTCCGTATTTCCCATCACCTCATATCCCTCATCACCATCTTGTGCAAATCCACCGCCTAGCATGAGCTCATGTTCCCCTGTGGGGAGTTGGGTGAGGTAGTCATAGCCTATTGGTCAGGTGTAGAAGACGAAGGAGCAGTGGGAGGTAGGGTTGGAATCAGGGATAGGGAGGGATTGTCCAGGGCATTGGCGTTGGAGGTGCATGGTGTGTTAGTGCAGAGTGAGAAGCTGTGGGTGGTAGGTCAGTTTGATTGGTTTCGTTGGAAGAAGCAGTTATTTACCAGTCAGGTATTGTGATAGAAGCTTTGCGAGGATTCCAGTCACGAATTGGTATGGATGGGTTGCGCCTGCACTGGAAGATATGCAACCCAGCGTATCAGATGCTAGGTGGTTGCATTGTGCAGGACTCGATAAACCATGAAAGACTTGGACAAATTCGGAAAAATTGTCACGTGCCCACCAAATAACACGTCAACAAAGGACAATATCAGACGAACTCACCAGATTCTTTATGTACTGCGATCAACGATGCCCCACAACAAAGGAAAAACGGTCGGAAAGATGGACAGGGTTGCAAAGAATCTCAGTCGCCTTGAGACTAAGCTTCGTCATGTACAACGTGAGTCAAATGTTGAAGTTCTAGAAGGAATAGGAGTAACATTTGTGTGAGTAGGAAACGATAATTGTGGAAGGCTCGGCCCCACTGGGCATGCGAAGAAGCTAATTGACAAGCCCAATGGTCAGGCAGGGAGATCAGAGCTAAAAGGAGGGTATAATCTTCAACAAGCGATGGGATTGGCCGGTGACAACTGGAAATATAATGCGTTTAGAGTGAGTTGTGTGGACTGAGCACTTTGAGATGATTCATACTTTAATTAGATGATCGCACGGCGATATACGAATCGATACCTCGACACGGAGAAAACTCTCAAAGAGCAGGACAAACTCACTGTCACACTCCTTTTATCATGTATTGTGTCCTTTTCTGTGCGTATATGCTACTCTAACCATGCTCAGGCACAGCGCAAACACCAGTTTCTGGCAAAGTTCCGTGATAATTGGCCATTCAATGACTTTGTGGCTAGTTATCTTTGCAATCATGTCCAATACACAAAGAAGCATGCAAGTGAGGACGACTCAGAGGTATGCAAGTTATTTGATTGAAAGCCGCAAGCTAATTGAGTGTATGCACACAGACAGATGACTCAGATCTCAGTGACGGGGAACTTGATGACATGCTTAATGATGGTGACAATACTTCAACCTCAACTTCACGACGAAAACGACACCAGCGCATACATGATTCAGATGATTCAGGGACTGACGAGGAGCACAACTCACGACCTCAAAAAAAACTCAAGTTCGCACATGTGAGTATTCGAGACCTTTCAATTACACTACTAATACTCAAAGCTACCGTGACTTGCAGGTGTCTATTCCTGCTCGTGCAAAGCCAGCTCCAGCACCTCGCATAAAGCCAGCTCCAAAGTCAAGGATGACCCAGGCTCCTTCTCGCCATCTAGACCTGCCGCTGCCCACTCCAACCCGTCCAGACCCACCACCTGCCACCAAGTCGAAGCCAATATCCTCATCAGACACATGCACCACGAAGGTTGCAACAGAAGGTCCATCAACTACCAAGCCGAAAGCAAAAGCTGTGCCTATTCCTCGCAGCACTCGTGCCAAGACCAAGCCTAAACCACTGGCAACTGAAGCCTCTGCGGCACATCTCAAGGTTTAGTGATTTATCATCGCCACTGGCTGACATTTGAACTCATTGAATCGTAGATTGACACTGCCATCAATGATGATGATGACACTTATGAGTTTGCTGACCTCCCCTTGGTCTGTCCGAACGATAACTGCAGGGATCTTGTGCCGGCAGACCCCAATATTGAGCTGGTCAAACAGCTTCGACAGTGGAATTCTTTCAAGAACACTAACCGCTGTTTGACATCAGAGGGTCTACGGCTGGAGCTCGAGATATGCGCAGCACTTCGACAACTGCGTGAAGAAAAGCTCAATATTCAACGCGCCAAAGCACGAGGATGGCCAACTATCATCACCTGGGAGACCGTCTCAGATCGAGTCCTCCAAATGGAGGCTGAGTTGAATCTCATGATTCACGATAAGAACACAAGGCGCTACAGTTTTTTCAACGACATGTTTCTTGAAGATCTTTCTTCCACAGGTCTGCAAAGTGACTCCGCCGAACGAGAATTTTCCAAGCTGGCCATCACTAGCAGACAGCGCATACCGGCAATGGTTACAAATCACGCTCGTCCTGGATAGTGAGTTACTCTTTGCGTCGTGACATCACCCTGCATTAATGACATCTTGTTAGCTACGGGGAGAAAGGAAAAGCGATAATCCAGTCTGCGATATTTTCCATGTTCGACCATGAACAGATTTCCAACGAGGCCTTCGCTCCCCTTGACTTCAAGGTCTATATCGAATACTACCTCATACCTTGGGTCGCTATCCACTTAATATCGAAGGACCTTGAATGCAGTCTAGAAGAGGCATATGAAGAGATGATTGCTAGCGCTGATTCAGGTGTTTCTTTGCATCCAATGACCGAAGAAGACTCACGCATTGAAAGAATTACACGCCAACACTGTGTAATGGCTGCCGAGAAATGGGTTGAGAAGGTCGAGCGCTTCCGCAAGGAGATGAATGATGAAATCGAGAAGGGAAAGGAGGAACAGAGGATGCATGACGATTTAGCTGCAAAGATTGCTGCCAAGGTGTGTAGTATCATGTTTTGCGTTCGGTCATGGGCTCAAATGATCATCTAGCAGCACACACGCAAAGTGGTATGTCCTTTCTCGATGCTTACACTGACATTGTCTTGTTCACTTTAGCTCATATTCGTGTCATTACACATTAGCCTGTTGCTTCCAAATCGCAACCAACAGCGGGTCCTTCAAAATTTCCTGGATCATATGATGATGCAGCATATGAAGACGACGACGAATCAGAGCTCTCTGAACTGGTGCGCTCTTGAACTTTTATTCACACCAACTTTCCCCTTGAATTCCTTCCTCGCTTAGCCTGAGAGCATCCAGGTTACCCCGGTACCACGGCCTAAACCTTCACGTGCACGACCAGCAAGGCGAAGGGTAAGTTTTTTCTATGCGTGCTGTCTCACTGATGATTTGTCTGTTTCAGTCACGCAGATGAGCCATCCGCCCCCACCGGGTCTTCGTCTGCTCTTCGGTCCTTCATCTTCAGCCCTTCATCTCTGCTCTTCGTCTCTGTTCTTCAAAGTGGTCTCTGCTCTTGGGTCTTCCGTCTTCGGCTCTTCGTCTTCGGCCCTTTGTCTCCGCTGTTGGGTCCTTTGTCTTTGGCTCTTTGTCTTTGGCTCTTTGTCTTTGGCTCTTCATCTTCGGCCCTTTGTCTCTGCTCGCCGTTTCAAGCTCACTGATCAATTGCAACTGCTGTACTTTGCTTCGTGTCTTTCTGTTTATGCATTAGATGTCTATTTGTATTTGCCTGTAATGTATTAGCACTGCCCTAATGCTGCATTACGATTGGACAATTCTAATGATGGCCTCAGTCTTTTCCAGTGATGGTCTCAATCTTTTCCAGTGATGACTTCAGTCTGTTCCAGTGACGGTATCAGTCTTTTCCAGTGACGGTATCAATCTTTTCCAGTGACGGTATCAATCTTTTCCAGTGACGGTATCAATCTTTTCCAGCGATAGTTTTCCAGTGACGGTATCAATCTTTTCCAGCGATAGCCTCAGTTCTTTCAAGTGATACTCTCGCTATATTTTAATGATATGTTCACTCAAATTTCAATGAAGACGCTGCTGAAAATTCTGTATGTCAAATTGGTCCTTTCAGTGATATAGAAATCGCTGGATTCTAGTGAGCGACACGCTGAATTCTGGTAGGCATCCCTATGGGAATCCAGTGATTCCATTCACTGGATTTCCGTGAGTGCACTACCCACAGTGTTTTAGTTGTTCTACTCGTTTGCCATCATGTATTGCTCATGCCCACACTCGATGTCTATTTGTCTTGTCGTTGTCTCCCATTGGCGTTGCGCACCCGCGTGCTTTACCCACTTACATGGTATCTACTACAGTTTGTGAACTCGATTTAGTTAATATCAGTATAGCGGCTCTTTCATAGTCTGCTGTTGCGTCCTGTTGAGATCACTAAGAAGCCCACCCGAATCTGACATGTTTCCGTTAATCAGAATATAGCAACATATTGATTAAAACATAAGAAACGTAGTACGAGGTATTTGAAATAACATAAGTACAACTTGCCATACAAGACAAAACATATGTGACAAAAATAACATAGGCACCAACAAGGATCATGGATCAAATAACATAACAAACGTCAGAGTATCAGAGACCCTCGACGAGTTCCTCCTCATTGATAATAATAAGCTGGAGGCCTTGGAAACATACACACGAGCCTCGATTGTAATGTGTTGGCACGAGACGCGCACGTGACGAAGCGACACGGCCTGGCGGAGTGTAATGAAAGGAATACCAACCACGGACTATTATATAGTTGATTTCCCGCTTTTCTCTCTTTCCTCAGTTCGTTGACCATGACTGAGGGTATGTCCATTTGTCTCTTCGTACGATACCTAGACACTGACAGACTCACTATAGGCTGACTGATACTCTGTTTAGGTATCTACTAATATAGTTCGTTGACCACGACCGAGGGCTGACTGATACTCTGTCTAGCTCCAATATAATGTAAGACAACCCTCCAACCAGGATGGGGGTCTTCACGGCGAGGGGCCAAGAGGATGCTCTTAAACCTCTGGAGGAATAGAGCGGGAGGCCTCTGGAGAGGGTGGTCTCAGAGACCAGTTTTGCCCTACTAGAAATGTGGGTTTGACAGACCGTGTGAGCGGGAGGATAGTGCTGCCAAGGGCGGCCCTGGGAGAGGCAGGTCTCAGAGATGGGTTTCGTCCTACATTGAAACCGGATCTAACAGACTGTGAGAACAGGGCAAAAGTGCTGTCAAGGGTGCCTTTCACAAGGGTCAACGTTTGTAAGCTCACGATCCGCTCGGAACGTACATCTCTCCAGTCAATACCATTCCAAACATTTCATACCTGGTCTGCAATAGATCACCATGTCTTCTTCGACCTCCGCACTCTTCTCCGCCATCCGGGTAGGCAACATGGACTTGAAGCACCGCGTTGTTCTTGCCCCACTTACCCGTGTACGTGTACACGCAAATCGTGTCCCAAGCCCACAAGCACCAGTGTACTACTCCCAGAGAGGCTCTACCCCTGGCACTCTTCTTGTCGCGGAGGCCACAATCATATCTCAGAACGCCGGTGGTTATGATCATGTCCCTGGGATATACAGCGATGCTCATGTGGAGGGATGGAAAAAGGTGCGTTGTGTCTTGCTTCATGACCTTACTCGATCAGAGCTGACTCACGCCCCTGACTGCAGGTAACAAAAGCAGTTCACGAGAAGGGCTCTTTTATTTTCCTACAACTATGGGCGCTCGGTCGCGCTGCACGAACAGCCGTTCTTGCCAAAGAGAACAATAGCCCTTACGTCAGTGCTTCACCCATCCCCCTCGCGGGAAAAGCAGGCGTGCCTCGCGCACTCGCCACGGATGAAATTCAAGAGTACGTTGCCACGTATGGCGCTGCCGCAAAGAATGCAATTCGAGCTGGCTTCGATGGCGTTGAAATTCACGGCGCGAACGGCTACTTGATCGATCAGTTCACACAAGATGTCACCAACCAGCGTACAGATGAATACGGCGGAAGCATTGAGAATCGGGCAAGATTTGCACTCGAAGTAACTGATGCCATTGTGGAGGCCGTTGGTGCCGAGAAAACGGGGTTCCGAATTAGCCCGTGGGGTGTGTTCAATGGTACGTGTATCATTCAATACCACCGATCTTTATTTAGCTGATTTACGGTGCAGGTATGGGCATGGTAGACCCCAAACCCCAGTTCTCCTACCTAGTTGAGCAGCTGCGCAAACACAAACTCGCGTACATTCACGTTGTGGAGCCGATGCCTGCTGAAGTCACTGCTGAAACAAACAGTGATTTCATTCGTGATATCTGGCAAGGGGTTGAAGGCAGTACCTTCATAAGCACAAACGGACACACCCGGAATAGCGCAATCGAGACGGTAGACAACAAAGGGGGTCTTATTGGATTCGGGAGATTGTTTATGCCGAACGTGAGCCATTTGGTCCCAGACTTTGGAATGATTGACGTGTCCCTCTTTCGTAGCCTGATCTTCCATTCCGCCTGCTAAAGAACATTGCGCTTGAGCAGGGTGACCAAGCAACTTGGTACATGCACGGTAATCTCACACCGGCAGGTTATTCGGATTGGCCCTTTGCGCCGGAGAATGATCAACAACAGAGAAGCAAATTCTGAGATGGCTTTGTAAGTAATATACCTTAGAATAGATGTGAACTTACACTTCTGATACCTAACCTTATACACCTGATATCATGATCATGGTTAAGCTTTACTTCAGTTTATCTTACGTTATGACATTATCAGTGACAGTTCGCCGTGTTTTTGAGTTGGTCAACCATCAAGACGTGCCAAGGCGGAAGTACGGCAGGTTGTCAGACTAGATTGTGAGAGCAAGTATGTATATGAGTTATCTCCAGAAGGCTCTGTGCCCCTTCAACGTTGGTACGAACCCTTAGAGGACGATACAGATTATTCAAATACTTATCTTACGGCCCGCGTTCTTGTGTGGGCCTGGGGAAGCCTCTTTACGAAGCCTCGTGAAAACCTAATCAAGGGGATTGCATGTTGCCAAGATGCTGGAGTAACTGCGCTCTGGAGCAACAGTATACAGTTAACTTTATATTAATAGTAAGTAACCTACTGCATTCTAGAATTTAGCATACATGCGAAGGCAGTCAGCAGCGAATTCTTCCATATATCCCCATTCCGGAACCTGCCAGAATTTCTTGAAGTAATCATTTCGCAGGGGTTTGTCACGGTTTCAATGTCGACGTTGAAACTCTGTTTCAAGCATAACCAAACGACTCGATGTTCAGAGTCACACTCGGCCCACCATTGGCTACACTGAGAGGACTAGACACTGGGAATCGAAGAGCACCACGAACAGATCGAACTATGCCCTGTGAGCCACACACTGAAAATAATTAAGTTTCACCATAACGTGCAGCGTATGGGGGCGAAAACTGACCGCTGACGGACATCCTGCCCGTCGCCACTTGCACTTCATCCCTCAGGATAGCCCGGAGGTCGGGCCTTCCATGTGCTAGCTTGACCGACTCTATAGCGAAAAGGGGGCTGTTGCTCATGTCCATGTCTTCCCCACCCTGCACCTCCAGCGTCTCAGAGCGAGAATCGTCGCGCACAGGTGTGGCACCATCATTTTGACCAAACGAATGCAGTGAAGTCTCAGTAGTTATTGCTACGCCGGTAACGTGAATGTGGATTGAGATGGATAAATAAGGAGGTGCAAGCCGGAGTGCTCGGATAAGAACATCGTTGATCCACTGAATATGATCTGGGGAGAATAGTTGAATTAACCTTGCCATAAACCTCGTATTAACAATTCTTACCGAGACGCCGGATTGACCAGATAAAAACAACACGACGGCACCTGCTTTCACCATCGCGGACACGCCTGAAAAATATCCAGGTTAAATAGATAGAATCGGCAATCCAATCGACATACTCTATTATATCCAACAATACGGGTAGCGCATATGAGACTCCGGATCCACCTGAAAGTGGGACATGCATTAGCAATGCTGACATGTACACAGTCCGGCGACTAACCAGCAACGAGCACGGATGTATCGTATGAACCCAGGTTAGGAGACGGTCCGTATGGCCCATCGACAAAGACTTTGATTTTATCACCTTTCAAGGCAGCGTCTTTCAAGCGGGCAGTGAATCCCTCCCTCACATTTATGAAAAATACGAGCTCTTTCCAGAATGGGACACTAGAACCAAGATTCCCTTCTGCGAGGCCAATCTCAGCGTGTTTTTCGCTTGTTGGTTTCTGTTCCTTGGGCACATCAAAAAGGGTCGAATTAAAGCTCGCAATGGTGAAAGGGTGAGCCTCGAATGGTAAGCGTGAGACGGACGGCATGATAAGATAGGCAGTTTGCCCAGGCGCCCAGTGGAAATGAGACGGGCGGTGGAAACGCAACCGAACAAAGTCATCTGATAGGACTTCAGCGGTCGCATCCATCGTAGACCCTGACCTGAATCCAAAGTATGAGTGGTTAAATACCACTAGACGAAGGAAGCGAATGAGGCGGTCTAATCCCCAGATTGCGAAACAGGGGTAAATCCAGAAGGCGAATCTGGTGATCATCAGTGTGGAACATTTGATTTATGTATTTGATGAAACTCACGCGAAATTTTGTGTGTGAACGTAAGCACCGATGAGGAAAATGCTACAAGAACTTTGTGAGTACCACAGAAGTAATAGAACTGGAATGAGCTCACAGCGCCATAGCGAAATGAACGTAGAAGAAAAGCTCGTATGCTTGCGCTCGGATGGGGCGCAACGAGACGATACATAGAATGGTAAATGCGACCATAGAAGTTAAGCCGCATAGGAGCCACGGCTGCGCGAAGTATGGTTGGAATCTGTGTCGTGTGAGTGCATTGCATTCTTTATGCATGCTGCACGTACGGTGCATTGTTGACAACCTCACTGCCTGCGTGAACCAAGAGCAAGATAAAAACGACTCTAGACATCATGCGATGGACGTAGTTGAGCTTGAAGAAAAATCATGTCACAACACAGCAACGAAGAATATTGTGAACATATTTGCCTTGTCATAGCTGATACCGGTGATTACTGTAGGCAGTCAGCAAAGCAGGTCAAGATGCGAGCACACAAGCCGTACAGGATACTATGTTGTTTTTAGTTCCAAGTGCGGTGATCAGTGGGAACTGGCTCGCCGCCAGCATGCCCGAGCGGTCGCACCAGTATCCAATGTCCAATGTGTAGCCCTCGAGGTCGGTGGCTAGAAGCTTTCTCAGAGTACGCGAGAAACGTCGCCAGGGAACTTACTATTGATAAATGCCCATACAAAAAGAAAAATGATGTATGCCATAGTCACAAAAACTTCAGCCATGTTGAGGGTGTATGACTTGCCAAATTCGAGTGTCCAGCGAAATGAGATGACACGGTATGCATTGACAAGTCCCAATGGAATGCGACGCCAAGAAAAAGCGCGGCGATGGTGTACAGAAGCATGCTCTGGGTCGGACGTGCTAGACGTTTGACGCCTCCAGGCGAACTTGGAGTGAAGGAAAGAAATCCACTGGAAGGTGGCAATGATAAAAATGAAAAGTCCAATGCAATACCACGCCTGCGTTGGGTACAGAATGTTTCGGGCATCTTGCAGAGACCCGTCGGAGGCATCCATGAATGAAGAAGAGAGCCGAGTAAACTCACACCAAGGAGTTGTTAGACCACCCTCGAAGCATGGCTCCCTTTATAGTGCCTGGAAAAAATAAATATCAAATAGAGTGCCGCCCCGTACAAAAGAAATACATGTTATCATGCGCACTATATCGACCAATAAGCACCTAGTGATTGGTTACACCATCCCCTCCGTCTCACTAGCCCCTCTGCATCAAACGTTGCTGGTAATGAACGCCTCACCCCTCAAACGCCGCTGAAAGGTGACCCCAATATTAATAATGATCCCTGCACTAGGGGTGTTGATATATAATCGCTAGTGACTCGGCGCCAAATGCCACGGAAACTTGGAGACAATTATACCTACATGCTGTAGATGATCATGATGATCTTCGGTCACCGCTCACGATAAGGCTTGGATAAATTAACGAACGTAGATAACATTAAGTTGGTTGTTGGTGCAGAGTCATAGGATTTCGACTACTTTAGTCTGAAGATGTAGTACTTTGAAGGTTAGAAACTGAAACGTAATGACATAATTGTCACGTTCGGAAACTTTTGGTCATAGCGTAAGTAGTTGCGACTCGAGTGAAAACGCTACATAATTGGCACTCCGCAAAACCAATTTGCAAACGAGATCTCTTGGCGACCGAGGCTCGAAACCTAATAAAGCAGGGTATCAGCAGGTATCAGCTGGCATCAGCCGTTTTAAAACATCTATTGCCAACACTCATGATATCGATCATAGACGGCGATCTGCTCATTGTTTTGCATAGTTACCAAGCCACCCAGAGGTATTAGTAATACTTGCCTTTTCAGGATCACTCACACCAGCGATATCCGCTGACATAATCCTGGGTATGGTAGGTGCGCTCTGTGGTCCAGCGCCGTTCCATACTACCGCTCTTGCACTTCACGGATTCTTCGTATACTATCAGCAAACCGGTTTCTGGTACCCTGTTATCAGTCGGACCTTACTCGGTTCTTTCGAGTTTCTCCAAACCCTGCACAGACAAAGTCCGAACATCCTCACGTCATTCACAACGAGAAGACCCCAGGCTCTCCTCGACATGTTCGCTTCAGTTTAATGCTGCGATTATTGTCAAGCGGTATACTGAAGATATTACGCGCGCGCGTCCAGCTACCACGAACGGCAATGAGCGGGCTCACCGCAATATTAACCGTGACGGCGTGAACTTGACACTTCTGGGTGGCATTGTGAGAGGACGAGGCCTTTGACGACCGAGCAGTGCAGAGCATTGATGTTCATGTGTCATTGGGCATTGGCACTCGTGATCGTGATTCCACTCATGTTTACCGTGCATCGAGAAGTGTCACTCGTCAAGGTATGTATGCATCTTCACTCGCACCATTCAATTTTAACAACAATGGCCGCTGAGCTCTATCACAGCGCCGCCACGTCACGCAAAATCTAGTGGTACGACCCGGCGCAGACAATGGACACTAGGATGCACTGCAGCAAACCAGCGCCCCAAAGAATCACACCAGTACCATCCTGCACACCTGCCAATGCCCTTCGCCCAGACATAAGAGGAGTACCGGAGCCGTGTCTATGGCCGGCGCAGCATACTGCACACACTTATATCACTGTACACCGAGTTACTCCACTCCGCCTCACCCATGTTCCCATCTCGCAGTTCGGTACTCTTGATGGTGCACTTCGTGGGTGAGTACTTAGATTATGCACAATATAATACAGCCTCGTTGTTTCAACCATGATTGGGCGCCACTCGAACTAGGCTCGTGACCAGCCTGGCTTACTAATACCACGGACAAGTCGAGTGGCGAAGCCACAAACACTTAACATCTCAAAGACGTAGTCCAGACTGGTTACGAGTCTACACTCGAACCTCAATCAGCCCAACCCACAACAAGACATTCTGACCCATTTTACAGCCATGAGCCGGCCTCACAAAGGGTTCTGCGTTCGGTTTAAACTAACGCATCTTTTTGCTTGTCCATATTACCTCCCCCTCCCTACAACAAGACATTCTGACCCATTTTACAGCCACGACTGAGCAGGCTTCGCGTTTTCAAGGAGTCCACCTGAAAATATATTCATTACTACACACTAGGATACAAATGACACGACATCCGAAGACCAACTACCATGTTAGTAATGGGAGTGGTACATATGGGAACGGTTTGGGAATGGTACGAAGTTGAGGGAAAGACACTGATGAGAGGAAGACAATGACAACAGATGTCATGGAGGAGCAAGCGTGCAAAAAGTGAGGACATTTAGACTTTGAAAATGTGATGAAGAGACTCGGAAGATCGAACCGACGACATAGTAAGGGAAGGGAATTCGAAATATGCGGGGAGCAAGGATTTCTTGAGGCCGTTATATACCGCTCGATAATGATCGCAGCATTAAGCTGAAGCGAACATGTCGAGCAGAGCCTGGGGTCTTTTCGTTGTGAATGACGTGAGGATGTTCGGACTTTGTCTGTGCAGGGCTTGGAGAAACTCGAAAGAACCGGCGAGTAAGGTCCGACTGATGACAGGGTACCATGAACTCTCAGCAAACTACTGGGTGCCTACAAACTTGTATTGGACGCTTTGTGATGAGCTGGATATCTGCAGATCTGAACCTTATACTAGCGCTCGGTGCTCGCCAAGTGACAGCAGTGCTTCCTTATGTCTCAACATTAACGTACGACGGACAACTGGCGTCCAATCCGAAAGCCCCCTCCAGAATTTTTCACTACTGCTTGCGGACTGCGGTACCTACTACTTATTTTGCCACATCAACGCATGACGGATAACTGGCGTCCAATCCGAAATTGCCCTCAAGGGATTTTCACCACTGCTCGTCAAGGGACCGTGGTGCCTCCTTATTTTGAATTAGACGATTGTCCCACCCAGACCAGAGCTGTGACGTCGCCTGAATGAGCTATGATCTCATGCAAGAGTCGTCCGAGCGCGTTCTGTCTTTCTTCACCGTAGATTACAGGAAGGTGGACGCCAAAGATCCCAAACAGCGAATACGCGACGTCTTCTTGCAACGTAGTGACACGCGTTAACGCCCATTGAAGTTTCTCTCGAGCATCTCTCGTCCCCGAGCGAAGGCGACGAGCGCCTGCGCATGTATACCAGTTGAACGCTCCAACTCCTGCGTGATAGCGACAGACTCCTTGTGGTTGCGTGAGCGATCGTCGAGATACAAAGTCCAATTTGCTTGGCAGAAGAGAATAATTATAGGAGCGAGGAACTCCTGAACGGCCCATCCTCGCGTGTTCCAAATGCTGTTTGCGAGCGCACCTGACTTTGACGAAGGCAGGACATCTGATAGGTAGACGATGGTGAGCGCTGAATAGTAATACCAGACAAACACGGAATTGACTGATTCTTGTACCTCGACGTTGTTAAACTGATCGATGCAGCATGTATCGCTCCACGCCCAGCGATACCCCGCATTGCGAGCGACTTTGCAGAACTCTCCAACTTCACAATGGTTCCGACCGGATGCAAGTCATGTATGTCCCTGCCTTGAATGTCGTGCAGTAGCGACTCCATCCTTTCCCACCTGTGGGACAACATGACCCAACTGAAGCGCTTGATGACCGCTTCTTTGATGAGCTCCGTTCGGAGGGGCGCATGCATCACCCATGATGAATGCAAAAGCCCTTTATACTCCGTACTCTCTGTGAAGCCGTTGATCTGCGCATTTCGATCACATATATGCCCAGTGATGGTGTTGACTAGACGAAGTGGAACGTTTTCTAGTTGGGCGTGAATGGCTCGTCGAACAGCATCTTCTACTTCAGATGCACTGATGTATTGCTGGCGTAGCTCTGCAAAAAAAACATAAGCCATCTTCAGGTCGGCGCTTGAGTTGTTTGGGCTTACATCGTATTCGTGGGTTGGGTGCATTGTCCAACTTGGAGAGCATTGTCTTGAAGACTTCGAACGCACCATCATAGTGTTGTGCTCTATGAAGAGCTGCATGCTTCAATTCGTACCCCAGATAAAACGAAGGGCTGAGCTCAATGACCTGCGAACATCATCACAAACGTTAAAACAATATCGTCCGCACCTTTTCTGCGTCCGAAAGGGCCTCCGCATAAAGCTTGTGGCCCAACTTCACCTTACTGCGGTGTGCAAAGTATATATCTTAGTATGAGGAATCCATCCAGAATGCTGCGGAATATGTGTTTTCAATGGACCAGAGCTTGCTCGCGAGTGGAGACTTTGATGGGAATCTTCCAAAAATCTCCACCAAGCTCTCCACTCACGAGCAGTTCTTCACTGGGAGAAATTGCGACCCAGGAAACCAGTATGGTGTGTTTGAGTGGGTGTCCTATCTGCTTGTGTGACTTGGCGCTCCACAAGCGCACAGTATAGTCGAGCGAGGCGGATGCAATGAAGGAGCCATCAGAAGAGATGCCGCGGCCAAGTGAGTTGATGTAGGAAGTGTGACCGGCCCGGGCGGCCAATTCAACGAGTCCCAAAATTTGATTGTTTTATCTCCTGAGGCACCGTGCCCCTTCAACTAGTACGAACCCTTAGAGGACGATACAGATTATTCAAACACTTATCCTACAGTCCGCGTTCTTGTGCGCCTGTTTACGAAACCTAATTAAGGGGATTATCGCATGTTGGCAAGATGCTGGAGTGACTGGACTCTGGACCGATAGTATGTTAACTTCATGTTAATCTACTACAGTCTAGAATTCGGCACAGAAATAATTCATGAGAACGACAGAAGGGTAAAATTTCAATACAGAAAAAGTCAATCACAATCAACTGCAGCTAGCGTCAAATTTCGTCTATGTATCCCTTTTCCGGGATCCGCCATAATAATGAAGTACATGGGCAGACAACGATTTCGTAAATATCAATAACGTCTGGGATCTGTCACGGTTTCAATGTAGACGTTGAAACCCTCTTTCAAGCGTAACCAAACGACTCGATGTGTAGAGTCACACTCGGCCCACCGTTGGCTACACTGAGAGGGCTAGATACTGGGAATCGAAGCGCACCACGGACAGATCGAGCTATGCTCTGTGAACCACACACTAAAAACAAAGTAAGTGTCACCATAATCTGCAGTGTATGGAGGCGAAAACTGACCGCTGACGGACATCCTGCCTGTCGCCACTTTCACTTCATCCCTGAGGATAGTCCGGAGGTCGGGCCTTCCATGTGCAAGCTTGACCGACTCTATAGCGAAAAGGGAGTTATTGCTCATTTCCATGTCTTTTCCATCCTGCAACTCCACCGTCTCAGAGCGGGAATCGTTGCGCACAGGTGTGGCGTCATCATTTTGACCAAACGATTGCAGTGAAGTCTCAGTAGTTGTTGCTACGGCGGGTAACGTGAATGTGGATTGAGACGGATAAAGAAGGAGGTGCAAGCCGGAGAGCTCGGATAAGAACATCGTTGATCCAGTGAATATGATCTGGGAAGAATAAATGAATTAACCTTGCCACAAACCTCGGATTAACAATTCTTACCAAAACTCCGAATTGACCAGATGAAAACAACACGACGGCACCTGCTTTCACTGGTGCGGACACGCCTGAAAATATCCAGGTTAAATACACAGAATCGCGCAATCCAACCAACATACTCTATTATATCCAACAAGACCGGTAGCGCATATGAGACTCCGGATCCACCTGAAGTGGGACATGCATGAGCAATGTTGACATGTGGAAGGTTCGGCGACTAACCGGCAACGAGCACGGATGTGTCATATGAAGCCAGGTTAGGAGAGGGCCCGTATGGCCCATCGACAAAGACTTTGATTTTATCACCTTTCAAGGCAGCGTCTTTCAATCGGGCAGTGAATCCCTCCCTCACATTTATGAAAAATACGAGCTCTTTCCAGAATGGGACACTAGAACCAAGATTCCCTTCTGCGAGGCCAATCTCAGCGTGTTTTTCGCTTGTTGGTTTCTGTTCCTTGGGCACATCAAAAAGGGTCGAATTAAAGCTCGCAATGGTGAAAGGGTGAGCCTCGAATGGTAAGCGTGAGACGGACGGCATGATAAGATAGGCAGTTTGCCCAGGCGTCCAGTGGAAATGAGATGGGCGGTGGAAACGCAACCGAACAAAATCATCTGATAGGACTTCAGCGGTCGCATCCATCGTAGACCCTGACCTGAATCCAAAGTATGAGTGGTTAAACACAACTAGACGAAGGAAGCGAATGAGGCGGTCCAATCCCCAGATCGCGAAACAGGGGTAGATCCAGAAGGCGACTCTGGTGATCATCAGTGTGAAACATTTGAGTTGTGTATTTGATGAAACTCACGCGAAATTTTGTGTGTGGACGTAAGCACCGATGAGGAAAATCCTAAAAGAACTTCGTGAGTACCACAGAAGCAATAGAATAGGAATGAGCTCACAAAGCCATAGCGAAATGAACGTAGAAGAAAAGTTCATATGTTTGCGCTCGGATGGGGCGCAACGAGACGATACATAAAATGGTAAATGCGACCATAGAAGTTAAGCCACATACGAGCCACTGCTGCGCGAAGTATGGTTGGAATCTGTGTCATGTGAGTGCATTGCATCCTTTACGCATACTGCACGTACGGTGCATTTCGGACAACCTCACTGCCTGCATGAACCAAGAGCAAGATGAAAACGACTCTAGCCATCATGCGATGGACGTAGTTGAGCTTGAAGAAAAATCATGTCACAACACAGCAACGAAGAATATTGTGAACATATTTGCCTTGTCATAGCTGATACCGGTGATTACTGTAGGCAGTCAGCAAAGCAGGTCAAGATGCGAGCACACAAGCCGTACAGGATACTATGTTGTTTTTAGTTCCAAGTGCAGTGATTAATGGGAACTGGCTCGCCGCCAGCATGCCCGAGCGGTTGCACCAGTATGCAATGTCCAATGTGTATCCCTCGAGGTCGGTTGCTAGAAGCTTTCTCAGAATATGCGAGTGACATCGCCAGGGAACTTACTGTTGATAAATGCCCATACAAAAGAAAAATGATGTATGCCATAGTCACAAAAACTTCAGCCATGTTGAGGGTGTATGACTTGCCAAATTCGAGTGTCCAGCGAAATGAGATGACACGGTATGCATTGACAAGTCCCAATGGAATGCGACGCCAAGAAAAAGCGTGACGATGGTGTACAGAAGCTTGTTCTGGGTCAGAGGCGTTGGACGTTTGACGCCTCCTGACGAACTTGGAATGAAGGAAAGAAATCCACTGGAAGGTGGCAATGATAAAAATGAAAAGTCCAATGCAATACCACGCCTGGATCGGGTACAAATGATTTCGGGTGCTTCGCAGAGACTTGTCGGAGACAGCCATGAATGAAGATGAGGACCCAAGTAAACTCACACCAAGGAGTTGTTAGATCAATCGAAGCATGGCTCCCTTTATAGTGGACCTCCACAAGTAGTATGTATACAGAAGTGCCTGGAAAAAATAAGTATTTCAAACATCAAATAGAGAGTGCCGCCTCGGACGAAAGAAATATATATTATCATGTGTACTTTGGAGGTTGGTCGTGTGTGTCAGTATACGTTGCAGGTTTCTATTCGAATAAAAACGCCATAATTGGTACTCCGCGAAACTCTTGAATTGCACACACGACCTCTTGGCGACCTCTAGACGGCGATCTGCTCGTTGTTCTGCATAGTTAATGCATCTTGTCGTAAGTAAGCTATCCCTCGCAGGAGGAGGCTGATTGATATCCGGAACATTATATCCACTATCATGATAGAGCCACTCGCGCCACTGTACCAAAGATCTGGACAGAATCATAGTACTGGATGGGCAGAACAATTTTCGAATTCGCACGCGTTCACATGCTCATAACTCAGCGTTCGTGGCAGAATTTAAGATTACTTGCTATCTGGATTTCTTGGAGAAAAAGAACAAGTATTTATGGATATTACTAGTGGTCCGAACCTGCGAGGGCGGCTTTAGATCGGCTCATCGGCTCTCATCGGCGGCATTACGGTTTGGATTAGGCATATTCAAAGTTCTACTTCAATGCCCAATCCCCCTGTACCAGATCTCTGGGCTGGTTGTGTCTACGTGCATGGCATGCCAGCACCTCGCCGGGGTTAACTCGTGAGTCGATGGAAACCTTTTCTGACTTGCTCCGCCGTCGCATCGGTTACGGCAGATCAAGTCGTAGTCACGCCTTCGAGGTCGTGTGATCTGATGCCAACGGTTATCTGATAAAGTACATTCATGACAGCCGCCACTATAATGACAAGAAGTTCCGGTCCAGTGCATCGTAACTAACGGACATATTCGCCTGCATAATATTATAAGGTTAACACTTTCGGCACCGACGCTCGCCTTGTCACATCAAAACTAGAGACAATCGTTCTTTTGATAGTTTCTCCGAAACAGGCGAGATTGGCATCTGTAAGTCGATGTGTTTTAAATATCCCGCACTGCACAGTGACATGTCTCCACTCCATGTTAAACATTTTCAGGGCAGGGACTTACGGCAATATATCTTGTTTCGTGCGCAGGACCTAATGCACGTCTTCGTCTCGGTGGAAAGGTGTGCCATGGGGGTAACTACTAGTGGTGACGACACGAGACTCATGGTGCAATCCATTCTGAAGAGCAGGGAAAATGGGTACTTTTCCGAACAATGTGCTAATTATTGCCATTGGTTTATCAAAACCAAGTCAAGAATTTCCCCATAACCCTGAATATGACGCCATTGACATGTTCGTTTATCTCAGAACCATTTCTTGATGTGTCAATCTCAGGTTCAAGGGTCGACGTACATTCCATGGCAGAACGAAAACATGGCCTTATTATCAACACCGATCTGTCAATAATGCAGGAAATATGTGAGCACACCGGAATGATGCGACACCTCAGCTGACCCCCTAATGCACAGAACAGTTATACAGCGCAGATATGCGTTGAATCGCGATTCGTGCACTAAGTAACGCTTTCGTCATTTAATGCAAAACAGTCTTCGATGTCAAAGAAATGTTGATAGCACCAGGCGCTGTCAAGTAGAAATCTTTTCAGCGCTGATCAGTCAGCCAGTCATGATTTATCCATGGACCTCGTTCATCTACAAGGCTTACGGAAACCTAAGGTGGTCCCCAAGTGATCCCGGAACGCCAAGCTCGAGACTTGTAGGAGTTCTGCATTTTCACTGACATTCATCCGTCGTAAATTCGCATTCGCCGCGAGCCCGCTTCTGCTGCCTTGGGGAGAGGGCAGGATTGGCCGATTGAGTGTGAAGAGATGTCAAGTTTGTAATCGGGCATGATTAACTTGATGTTTGTGGACATGCACACTATACCAACTTCGGTTTGTTGGTGGGAGGCGCTACCCGAGGCACGCCGTCAATTGTCCGACTCGGAACCGCAAACATGGGTTCTGACACGTTCCTGCGTGCCTTTGTCAGCTTTCAAGAACACAATGACACGGAGTCTTGGAGCTTCTGATGGAAATGTTTCGTTGTAGCAGCTCACATAACTGGAGCGGCCAGGCGCCATGCTCCCCATGCATTCATTCGCATGCCTGTCAAGTCGACTCATCATAACTTACCCAGCACGAGAAAGGCTGCGAATCTCCGACGTCCAACATCAGAAAACACGAGGGCCAGTATCTGAGGAATCAAACGATGTGCCGCAGCGCTAACAAGAAGGAGCCCAATGAAGGCCGACACGAGTGATACAGCGAAGCGAGAGTAGTAAGTAGTAGGCAATGCCAGGAAATCCGGGAAGGGATGAGGGACGATTGCAAACGGAAAGGAGGCCCAAAAGTGTTTGCGAAGACAGCCAATCCTACGTACTTTGGATGTCGCTACCTACATGGATACCTAGAAGTCCGAGATTGTTTCGAAAGAACAATCCGGCCGTATTCCTTATTTGCTCATAGGGGCTAAAGGCTCTGGGCTCAAGATCTCGAGCCCGCGAATAAATATATCCCATCAGCTGAATCTTTCCACGAGTGGGTCATGAGTTCGGACGGCAGATTGCTTTGCCTACTAAAGAGCCTAGAAATAGCTCAGCGAGTGTAATAGAACAACGCTAATATTAGTACCTAGAAATAGCTAGGTACAACAAGTTAGATGCAAGAATGAGTACGTGAAGCTACAAGATACTCACCTCAGCGAGTGTAATAGAACAACGCCGAGGTGTGGGAAAGCTGCAAGCGAGTACAAAAGTATCGATGGAGGATCCGTGGCTGAAGCGCTGAAGCTTAGAACCGCCACCATCACTTGCGTCAATGCGCAATAACATCACCAAATCACATTATTTAGACGCAATTCTTGCTGATATGTTTTCATGGCATATGGAGCTATGTATGGCTGGTATAATGTCTCAAATCTGCCAGCAGGAAAAGTTACGATGTTGCAACTTGTAGCTGAAATTTCACTTTTCTGTACATAGCACCTTCGAATGATTTTTGTGGCGCACTCGGACTTCATATACCAATGAAGATTACCCTCATCGACATCTGATGATCTAACATGTGTTGTCGGTAAAGACCATAGCATTCCCGATGTGCCAATTCAATGCCGGTGAAGCTTGACGCGGACGCGTGATATTTGTTAGCACGCAACGCACAAGATTGTACGCACCAGCCTCATTTAGCTAATCTATAACGTACTTAGATTTGATAACTCACCGATTGTGAAGCTTAAGCTTAAGTTTTGTGTAGCCCCTCAAGTATATCACGTACGATGAGCTCTTATCATCGAGTAATACCATTTTTGGGACTGACTCAAGTGACGGTGATTCATTCACCATCCCACAACACATGCTCTGATGCTCTCAAGATTTCATTGTACATGTACCAGAAGCGATGCTCAATCACGATTTTTTTGGAATGCGCTGCTGTGTTGTGAGACGTGCTCGAAGTTTCACTGACGCAAGTGACAGTGGATTACTGTTTAATTTAAAGTATATAAGACCAACTCTCACCCAGTGACTCCCGGAGTCCCTAATGGTAGCCGAATGAAGAAAAACTAGCTGTAGACCAGATTTCATCTCTTTCGTCTTGCCGTTTCTATTTACTTGTGGTAAGCAAGGCACAATTCACGCTACGGGATTACATAATATAGACACCCCTGAATATAACAAATGCACTCTGACATGGCACCCTGACACACCTTCGAACGCTCCCGTAGAACAAACACTAACCACCAGGGCTTATCTCAGAATCAGCATGCTAGCATACTGCCAGTAATCTTGACAGTGAAACTTAACAAATTACTAACAATTCTGGAATATAAAGTTTCAGTGACTACTAGATACACTATCTGACCAGTAAGTCTTCGAAAAAGATAAAAAGGCTGGCGGGCCGCAGATTCATGCACCGTAGCCTTAATATAGGTGCCTCAGAGGTACTGACTCTAGCATTTTTGGTACAATTTAGGAAGCCTTTGACGTTTTCGCTGATCCAAAAAAAGAAACAAGCGCCAAAAATGACCACCGCAGGGGTCGAACCTGCAATCTCCTGATCGCGTGTCATCGTAGTCAGACGCGATGCCATTTCGCCAGGCGGCCATACCACAACGGAGACTCACAAATGCTTTCTGAAGTCCCATCGACTACATAAAACAGAAATCTATAGGCATTGTACAGCATGAGCATAACGGATAAATGCATAGAGGTCATAAAGCTCGTTAGTGTCATGGTACACTAATACTACAGGGGTATGGGTATAGAGTTGCATAGTATAAAGCTATCCCGCATGAATTATCGAGGTATAAAGGATGAATAGAAACTACACCTTGTAAATTGTCTTTAATCATAAAGAGGATTCAGTCTCCACAGCACCAGTCCGTTGCGGCTCTCCACTTGGGGGCCACTCTAATCCAACATAAGCATATACCCGTTCGCGCGCCACAGGCAATGAAGCCCTCAGACGGCGCTGCACATCCCCGAAACGTCCGGCTGCGTTTCGGAGCTCAAACCTGTCCCAAGCACGAACAGCCTGCCTAAGTGAGCCACGGCGGCGCGGCAGCGTCCAAGACCTTGCACGTAAGGAAGTAAACCCTAAATAAGCGCAGCCCTGGGGCTCAGTGATAGCATTTGGAGTACAAGCAGTGCGACTGACCTGACGGACTTGGAGATGTCGTAACAGTACCTTGCTTGACGGGCTGAGGCTTTACGGGCTTGGCGCGCTTGACGAACCCTTTCAGGCACCCGTAAAACCAGAATGCGTGAAGAGGGAAGATGCAGGCCATGATGACGCCTGGGCCAAACGAATCATTCGTGACACTGTGCCGGCTGGCAACCATCGATGCACATAGAAATATATGAAGAACGATACGAGTCGCAAAAAAACGACAATGCGAAAATCACATCCGAGCGGAAGCGAGGGTTGAGGCTCGCAATGGCCAGAACGAAGGTAGGTACCTGTGTCAGTTAGTGCTCTCAATATGTGCAAACGTGAATCATGAAATTGGAGTTTCACCTCCAGCACAGCACACAGTATAAACAGATGACTCCAGCCCATATGACAGGAATACCCGACAATGAAAATGTATATCGTGTGATGAAACCAGCCTGTTAGCAAGTTAACCTTGCTACGGTAGTAAATCATGCCCATCAATAGATCTCTAATACATCATATCAGCGCACGTTTCAGGAGCGAAAAACTTGAACCTACGCGACAAGATATGCTTGAAAGAACCGACTGGCACTCTCCGTCCAAAGCGTTGATCTTATCCCTCTTAAATCTCCACGAGAACCAACGTAGTGAAGGAAAAGAGGTAAACTTGACAGAGACATCGCGGCGCTACTGATTGTGGTCAATATCCATGATCGTTGTTTCACGGTGGAACACAGAGGTGCGAAGATATGATAGGCCACTATCAGTGCTAGAAATGAGTACAAGAACGCAGGGGGTATCTCATCCTCGATGGACACGTCAAACATGGCGCGGACGTGAAGGGGCGAGGAAGGAACCAACTTATCTCCCGCCCATCGAGGTTGTAATTTTAAGGAGCCAATGGAAGTTTATGGCACGTTTACCCATGTGCCAAGCATCGAATTTTCAAACTTCGCAACCTGAAAACCCCATTTAGGTCAATAGAAGGATGGAGGACTGACTCGGGTCATCACCCCAGAGTCTGCCAGACGAACGTGAATGGACGCACAGTGCCATGAACAGCTTTAACTGACAGCGACAGTACTTCAGAGTGCTCGCGTACAAGTGCTGACTTTTTTGACTGTGCACGTTGTTCGTGTCAAACGAACGTGCGCAACAATCCTGTGAAAATTTGGTCATGTACAAAAAGAAGCGACTCACCAGTAAATATTGCGGCCTTATTGGTGGGATAAATACTCTTGCAGCTATCATGCCTCGGGAGGTCTTGACTAGCTCCGGTCCGTGTTCAGTGAGTTTAGAACATTTGACATGCCCGCCAAGCACACAGTGACTGTTGTCTGGCGGCTCTGACACCCGAGGACCTCAGTTTATCTAGCCAGGTATAATAATTGGTATCATATTATTCCCAGTTACCAGTAATATTTTACATTTTTATGTAATGAAATTTGTGCTGTAATGCTATTGATTAAACCGGTCTAGACATACTATGTGTCAATTTGAGATGGTGAGATTTTTGACACAGTCAGACTTGTTGATTCGTGATTTGCCAGGCGAGGGTGTTTGAAATTCGGTAAGATGGCCAAGAATTTAGAAACCGAAAGTCTGACGTCACGGTCCGTCTCTCCGTTCCTCTGTCCTAGCACAACGAAAGTTTCTTACCCCCCAAACCTTTCCCAGACCCATACTATTTACTTTCAAGCTACCATTTGTTTCTTTAGCCTGAGGTATGTAAATGTGTGCCAGTGGGACCACTGCGATGCCCGACGCCCTTTGTTTGGTTCAAGTCGTTCGACACCTCGAAACACACTGTTACCACCAGCACTGCAAGACGACCTACCGTCAATACAACAGCACATCGCGCAGGAGTACTAAACGTTAAATAGGACGATCAAAATCATTCTATTTCAAACATCATACCCACCCATGACGATGTATCAACAGCCTGAACGGCTGGACCTATAGGCTGGTCACGATTGGTTGTCACAATAGAGTTTGGACTGTGCTAGTGCTTTTCTACCGCAACATGCTTTGAAGATTCACTCATGGATAGTTTCATTGGAGGTCCATCTTAACTTGTCTTAGCCAGGTGGCTTACCACAAAGAATCAAAATCTGTCGAACCTGCCAACAACGCTTTTTCCCTTTCGGGACACACCTTGAAGATTCACTTATCGAGAGTCCCTCGGAGTTCATCTCCGCTGGTCTTAGCCAACTGATTATCAGAGTCGAATCTGTTTCCCTGGATCTTGGACAAGGTTCGAAACCTGCCGAGCAAAAGGTTTTTTCTATTGGAACTTACCTTGACATCGACTCATGGATGGTTCCCTTGGAAGTCAATTCAACTGGTCCTAGCCAAGTGGATACCACAACAGAGTCAATATGTTTCTCTAGGACTGTGCAAGTTCGAAACCTGCCGACAACAGTTCTTTCCGATCAGAGCACGCTTTGAATTCTGTTCCTCAGAGGTTCATCTGATCGGGTGTCGCTTGGCGCGGTCCTGCCGAATGACAACTCTTTTTTCTATCGGAACACACCTTCCTTGACTTTGACTCATAGATGAATTGGTCTTAACCAAGTCAAAATCTGTTTCCGGAGCTCCATTTGCAACTTGGGATGAGCGGATACCTTTCATCATGAATGAGAAGAACTACGCAGAAATGATTATGGACGAAACATTGACTCCGAAGGAGGATAAAGAACAAATTTGGTTTCTCATAATGTGAGTATATCGTATTTGATAGTCCGTTAATCAATGTATCCTCGTCAGAACCGTCGCCACAGGACAGCCAGAAGGTGTCTCGAAGTTCGTAGACCATGTTTTCGATGCCTCGTATAACTATACCGTGAAGAAAGGAGAGCTCTCTCATGTGCGTTGTGATCGAATTGATTATCTCAATGTTATGAGTATCACCACTAAACGGGCTGTCTGGTCGTGAGTCTTTAGCATTTTGGTAGTGTGTTCGTGTCCTTGACCTTCTATCAGTGCGCCCTACCTTGTTGTATTGAAAGACCGAGGGCAAACTTTGCGGTTTTAAAAAGCCGGTCGGATAAAGTTGACCGACAAAATCCTGCACTATTGAATTTCTCAAGGAGGCGTGGAGCATCAAAGAACCATGGAAATCCATCTACGGTCCTGGTGGTGAACGGTAGGACGCGTTAGAATGATTGAGTTGCCTACCAGTGTTTACCGGCCTTTTGCAGCGAACACATTTTAGACTACCTGGCACAATTTCTGTCCATAGTCTACGGCGCTCTTGTTCATCGGCCGAGATGGCTCTAACACATACACTTTGCGTCAGTGACGGCACCGTCTACTACAACTTGAATGAACTGCTCGAAATTACGCTCAACTTCTAATGTTCAACTGTGAGTCTGACTTCACACCTTTGAATTGGCGTTCAGTACAACACAGACGGGGACCAAGTTGTCTACTAGTAAGTATTTTTCTGCCAACTTGAACTTGGCTGAAGATAATTAACTGGCGTCGGAATTTGGCCATTAGAAACAGTATCAGATACGGAACGACCTGGGACAACTAGAGTCTCGGGATTTTTTCCATAGAACATCGTGCTTTCCAATCCAGCCAGGTACAGATCATGCTTAAATCTCTCGTCGAACCGAATAATGTTCTTAGTCCTCTCTCCATTTTTATCGTCGCAGGTATCAAAGTCGCTCCTTTTGAAATTCCACTCCTTAACATGCAATATTCCTCTGACTTGTCTTTTTAGTGGCGTTTGGTGGGCTCGCACTCACCCTCGCAACTCCATTAGAAAGTAACCAGGGGTTTGGTTTGATGTCGGTCAACGTGTTGTTGTGTTACCGATTTGTACTTCAGATGAGCAGATGGCCATCATGCCAGTTCTGCATTCGCCGGTACGTTGTATCAATTGTCTTCTAATATTACAACCGCTCACGAGACTCTTGCTCTGAAACGATAGCTCATGGCCTCAAAAAGGTAGAGTATTTTTACTTATTCAAATTATTGTCGACTGCATGACAACTGCAGCGAGTGACTATGTAGTGACCCATAAAGATAAACGAGTCCGATCACGGGTTGGCGGCGGCACTCTGGCGAATATCAGTGCCGGTGAGTACTACTATATTCGCCTTCTGGAAGTTATGTACATGATATCAACCTCGTTTCTCAATCATACATAATATTCTCAGCTGGAATGCTAACAAGAATTAGTTATGTAAATCTTTCCGTAGATAAGGACTATGCAACATATTTCGGCCGCATGTTCATGACCGAGTCGTGTTTAGAGAATTCTTGTCCACTGTGGTCCCACTGTACGGCGCGACTGCCTTGGAATTCGTCTCCTGTAACATTCGTCATGCCCTGTATTGCTACTCTTGATTTACTAGTATGTCTGAAACATCGCTGTTATTACTTTCTCGCCAAAACTCGCGCTGTCGACCTTGGAGTTTCTTCCCTAGTCTTCTACCTGTTGTTTGCATGGCCCTTTTCTTGCGATCTTTCTGTAGATCCCTGATTACTATCATGTATGTAAATCTTATATTGCGCGTCACAACAGCGGCTATAAAGTGGATGGGGCGCCGTCCATTTAGCCGCACAGCGCTTTAGCATCGTTCATTGATAACCACTTCGTCGCATCACCAAAAGAAGTCGGATATGAGACATCGTGTCAATTTGGGCACCTTCGCGCAGAACATTCCCGTGATAATAGTATTATATCCGATGAGGCTCCACAATAAAGAAGAGTCATATTACAACGCCAATCACGCATTTTAGATCCATTGTTATATATTGTTTAATCTCCTTTCGACTTTTCCAGTCAGGAGGTAAATTTTACGCTCGCGCCCACCACACAAATTGGACATACAGTTGAATGTCCCGCTCATGAGAGCCGCAGATAATGATACCAATGCATAATGCATGACCTGCGCAATGAGTGAATACTGGCTAATTAGTGACAAGAAGTCCGTAAGGTTGACGGTGGAAGACACCAAGGAAAGTTTACTTCGTAATAGGTATACTATAAAGCAAACATAGATATCCAGGACCAGAGGACGAATAATGTGGTGCACACAGATTGGCTAGGAAAGCACATTGTCAGGATCTGTGGGATTGCGTTAAAGACAGCCAAAAATCATGTGAATGATACTTGCAGGGGTTAAACGTCAACACCATCTCGCTTGGTGAGAACATTGGCCGTAAGATCATTCAAAACATCTTCGACATCTGGAAAACATTCAGCTGCAAATTGTGAGCGGAGGGAGATGCCATACCAACGTCAACGTCAACCAAATCATCCCACTTGGTGAGAACATTGGCTGTAAGATCATTCAAAACATCTTCGACATCTGGAAAACATTCAGCTGCAAATTGTGAGCGGAGGGAGATGCCATACCAACGTCAACGTCAACCAAATCATCCCGCTTGGTGAGAACATTAGCCGTAAGATCATTCAAAACGTCTTCGACATCTGGAAAACATTCAGCTGCGGACTGTGAGCGGAAGGAGATGTCATACCAACGTCAACGTCAACCAAACCATCCCGCTTGGTGAGAACATTGACCGTAGCATTGTTCAAGACGTTGTCGACCTCTGGATAACATTCAGCTCCGAACTGTGAGCGGAAGGAGATGTCATACCAACGTCAACGCCAACCAAAGACCCATCACGGACCGCAGGAGGGGCAGCGAAAGCAGCGCTGGAGAGAACAGCGAGGGATGCCAAGAGAGTGAGCTGCATGGTAGGGCTAAATGGTTGGAGTAAAGAACGAATGAGCAATAGAGGTTGTTTTTATACCCGTCAAGATTAATGTGTTGATTTTTATCTGCGGTCCGAATAGGACATGATTCATATTCATGACGACCACGGTTATAGTTTGGGATCTTTGGCGACCCGAAAATAATCGAAAGAACCTTTTCTTCGAACTAGAAGCATCGACGGTACATAATGTTAGAGTGTGTTGCATACAGCATCAATCGAATTCGAAAACCGCTGAAAGGGTCCCTCGGTGAGTGGGTTTAGGATCCTGATGCCGCCACGAGTCCGAAGCTTCCTATCCCCCCACTAGCCCTCCTCTAACCGTAAACAGGCTATAGTGTCATTCTATTGCAGGCTAAGTATTAGTAGAGAGTGATGCAGGAGCGGTACTAAGGAGTGACGTAATGCATCACTTGTCGGTGAATCAAAATCCTGTCCAGTGGGACCCTAACCCTACTTCAATTGCGCCGCCGTTTTTGGGTGAGCACTTCAAATTCAAACGTCAACTCAACGCCAACTTCACTTGTCTCTTTCAAAGTTTCACCAAGAACTTTTACTGTCGCCCATCCTTCTACTGTGGCGACAGATACTCAGAGTTGGAATAGTTCAAGGGTACGATGTCTGCAGGGATGGGAGAAACTATGCGAACGCGAGCAATAACATCCACACTGACTGCACGCTTGTCCCCGACTGTGCCATCTGCTTCTCAAACTTATGAACCCCTTGTTAGGTCTGCTCTTCGACAGCGACTCATCCACAATATATTCGCGTTCTCCGTTGCATTCACCCTGGTTGTCGGCATTCTTTTGGGAGGAGAGGATGAGACAAGTGCTTTCGCCAGGTTGCTTTCGCCGGGAACTTGGACGATGGCATGCCTTAAGTGGTTCGTTGGTGTGTTGCCTGTGATGGCCATGAGAAAGATTTACCTCACCTGTGAGTTACTTCACCTCATGTGGATGCTGTCTTATATCTGTTGCATAGCTGCCGCCACTCCTGCGACTTCACCAGCCAAGATGCTCACGAATGCTATTGCAAAGCCAAGCACACGACGGTGCTTAGCAGTGTACATGTCATGTACATTGATGCTTATCACGCTCTATATGAGCTCGTTTACATCGGAAGAACGTGAAAACCTTCATTTGAATATCTTCGTAAAGTCCAGGTATGTGATTCAGCAATCTTATTGTATTTGCCCGGAAGAAGGTTGCATGATGCACAATTTCATTCCGAGTGTTGAATTTCGGGGGCTGAGATTTTTTACCAGGAAACATCCGTACTATCTTAATGGTCGACTGCTCTTCCTCGTCCTTGCCCAGTTGTCGCTAGCCGCTAGTTTCTTACTTCGAAACATCATGTTAGACCGTTTTGTGTTCAGATGGACGAAATCTTTCAACTCATCGGAACTTGTGAGTGTTTTCCTTCCTTCCTGGACCATGTTTGACGATCCACCCATAGCCATATTCCCCGAGCAATCTTCTGAAGCTACTTTTAAAGATGGCTCTTTTCACCTCATTTTCATTGATGGTGTATAGCGTCGTTTTTGGTCTATCGCGGATGCTTGCCCTTCCACTGCTCTTGAAGCTTCCGGTAGTGAGCAGTATTGTCCGACCGTTTGTTGCACATTTTGCAAAGGGTACATGGACACTAACTCTACCTGTATTACACTGGTCGCTTTTGGTTCGATCATTTATGATGGGCCTAGTGACTGTGATGAGTTGGGAGTTCGCGGAGTCGTTATTTGACGCGTATGTTCCCCAGGTAATTATCCTTTGCAACGGCAATTCTGCATTCTAAGGTCTTTTTCAGCCGATCAAAGTTGGCGCCCTTACTGCGGATCCTAATGTGACAGTGGTCTCTGGGATTACAACTCAGGACACGGTGTTCGCACACTTTGCATACTCTGAGTTAGCAGAGCTGGCTTCGGACGAATCCTCGGCTGGAAGCACCCGTAGAACAGCCCTATTTGGTGACCAAAAATATAGTCCGACCTTGTGGAATGTCTTGGCCCGTCAATCGCTCCTGCGTCTTGGACAGGATTATCAAACATTCTTGCGACGCGGTGCACCGATCACTCCTCCTGTCGCTGTAGCGCCGGCAATACCCAAACCCAAGGATCCACCATCGACCCCTCTGATTCGAAAGGCTATCTTCAAGGCTCCGCGACAATCTCCCCTTGCCAGTATGCTGGATTCAGTTTCGTCAGATTCGGAGCTCTCAAAGGCTGCCACGGCAGTGGCAGGCGAAATGGAGGAACGGGCCAGTCAAATGCACATTCCGGAGCTCTTCCGGTCTGTGGCGCCGTCATCTGTAGCTGCCCCAGCAGCCAATGCTGTCCTGGCTAAACCCACATCGAGCATCATATCCAGCTTCATTGCACAGGTGGAATCACACAGTAGAGATCTCTTTGTGGGCCGTTGTCCAGCTTGGTTGAAGGAGTCGGCAATAACATGGAATGAATGGTTTTATCGAGAGCGCTTGAATAAGGTCGTTGAAGTTTGCTTGCCAAATAGGGAACTCGATGCACTCATCATTGAAGGTGCAGTTAAATTTCATACTTTATATGCAGCTATTGAACTCCAGCTACAGCGCTATCGCGCTTCGTTTGTGCTTCCCTGAGCGAAGATAGGTATGGCGTGGTTCAAAGGGACATACCACGCATCCTCGAAGCCTTTGTCTCGTTTTTATCTGCAATAGAGGAGTATCAGATTGAGGTGAACGCGAAATACACACCACCGACACCGGATGAACTCTCTCAAGGCGACACAAAAATACTGGAAGAAAAAGAGATGATGCGTTTAGAAGTTGCCAGAGCCGGTGACGTACTGGTCGTTGTCTCAGATGGTTTGTGACTTTATGTCTCGCCCGGAAAAAAATTAACAATTCAAATTTCACAGCGCTAAAAACCGGGGGTAGCAAACATCTCGCGGACGTTCGGCGATAAGCTAGTTGCTTTCAAGTTTCCCCCTCGGACTGCACGGAAGCTACAATCATTCGTTGACTATACTTAGTGTTTCGGCGAGTTACAGTCGTGGATGATGAACCGCCCGGGTCCTCCGAATTTCAGGCGTCCTGAGACTGCTCCTGTATCATGCATCTCGTAGTGGCAGCGTTATTGACACTTCAGTAACTGAGGGCAAGCAGTCCTCACTGTATTTAACCTTCGAGCTTCAGAACGTCAGACTAATATCTATTGCAATCATACGCAACCAATAATACTGTTCGCCATTTGCTTCACACTGACAAAAATACACTCCGCCAAATAAGATATGCGAGAAAGAAGCTATCGACGGACCGTGGACAAGAATCGTCGATGGTGCTTTTTTGCCTGAGATGCGTGACGGCAGGAGAGAACGTGTATGTATGGCGGTCCAAACGCAACTTAATTATGCGACACCCAGATGTTTTCTATTCTGACTGGGATATTCCTGCACAACTTGATTCGGTCGAGATCCCACAGGTTTCCAGTGACTCTTGCCGGGAATCTTCCATCGCAAACGTGAAGGAAACAGGACGTACATCTAATTCAGTCAGCGGCGTCAAAAACGGCTCCTTCGGTCAAATGGCGCGATATGCATACGACCATCCCTGGTGAACAACCTGAGAACCCAACGGTCGTTCCACCACCTGCCCGACCACCTATGAAAAGAGATATCGCAATGAACGGCTCGGATGACGAGACCAGCGAGGGACAGTGGCCTGATGATGGTAATGACGTGAGCCTCGACGGCTAAAAAATTGACTGCAGATTCGATGTTGGTGATCGCATCAACTTATCATCAGGATTCCTTCTTGATATTCTCTCAGACCAGCCTGTGCAGCGGCCAGCCTGAGCCAACCGCTCCCGTGAGTCACGGAGCAGCAGCTGTCACGCTGAACACACGATCTCCACCATTTTTCAACGGATTTGACTTTGAATATGTTAGTATAGTATGTAGAACATCATGATAGCCAGTGAAGTAGCTAAGCAATTACTTCAAACTTGCAAGCTTGAGCGCTGTAGACAAAAATCATGAAATAGAGGACCATAACGAATATCATGATGGCGTAACCTATAGCATCCGTCTTTTTGGGACGTCTGACGACAAATTCCACTAGCTTGCTCAGGCTAACGAACGGAGAAAACCATCCTTCTCCACCGGTCCACCCTTCCATGGATGCATTGCAATGAGCCTCAACCACTCTACGAAGTATTCCACGCGACTCTTCATACTTGTCTCTATGTCTCCCGTCGAGAAGATTCGCCGCAGTTATGCATGCGTGTCCCGCGGACCTGATGTTATGCTCCTCCAAGTGGCCCACATTCCGCGTATACCAGTCTTCCATCCTTGACTCTCTTTCGAGGTTCGTAACGACTAGCACGAGCGGGACTTTTTCCTCGCAGAGAAATTCGAAGAACAACCTGTAGTTGCTCTGCATGGTTGACGTGACTCTACCTCCCCGTATACAGAAGAGCAAGAGGTCAACACCTCTGGCACGTTCTTTCAACGTGTTGATGAGGCCATATGCGTTAGAAATTGCAGTAAGGTAATCTGCGGTTTGTAGACGGGGCTCCTCGAGGCCGATCGTATCAAACATATTGTATCGAGTCCCATCTTCGAAGGTTATTGGATACTCCGTCCAATCCATAGTGCAGCGGTAAGAGTCAGGTGATATGTGTGCAATCTGCTGGCCGGCCATCAAGTTGATGATGGAGCTTTTTCCCGCTCCCGTTTCTCCAAAGAGAATGATGTTCCGAGTCGGAGTCATCCCGGGCGTCATCTTATGTTAGACTTGCGGTCAGTGATATTCGACCCTTCAAGTTGGATATAGCGCTACTCGCACCTGTGTACTGTGGTGATTCCGCGCTGTGCCGTTCGATGACAATTGTCGCAGAATGATCCTAGTATTTGTAACTGCTATATATGATGCGAAAGGTGGTGGAACCACGCCCCCCTGGTGCGTTTTCATAATTTTTACATAATCCTTTTTAAACGCTCATCAGGGGAGCCGCCCGAATTCTGGTAGCCAGCTTTCTTGCTCAATCTTTTGGTGAGCCGACGGCGACACTCAATACTAGCAATGAAACTGTAGCGAATGCCAGGGTCTGGATGGGCACACGATTCCGAAATGAAATCCGGCTATTCCAATGCTCGCCACGTTTTTATAGTCGAAGCCCTCATGTGTTTTTTTATCGGATGATTCCGCATTTCCGCCCTCATCGCCGTGGTACAGGGTGCAACACGTTGGTTCTGGCCGAAGGCGCTTGCCACAAGACCAACTACTTACATACCTAGCAGCCGTGATCCATCTCTCTAATAGACTTACTGATTCGCAAGTGAAGTAAGCTTGTGCTCACCTCTTTTTGCAAGACTGATTGAGTCTACTAGTGAAGATGTCTGATAGCCACGGCTCCACAAGTACAGTAGACAAAAGGAGTACATATTCACAGCAGGTTCGTGACCTACGAGATCGGTCAATGAATGCGATTGACGTTGATGTCTGTAGGGATATCAAGGTCAACCGCGTAACGCGGTTCTCTAGGAAGAGAGCGGTGCGGGAAAAAGCTCACTCATAATCCTTATCATGGGCCATGATGCAGCGAAGACATCTCCCGACGCCCACGGGTGTACTACTACACATGCTCCGTATGATGGGACGATCAGTGGTCAATTCTTTAGGCTGTAGGATACAACAGGTATGCATTCTTTCTTCGTGAAGCTCAGGACCATAGGTCAGACCGGCCCGTCCGACAAATTCATGAACAAGATCTCCTCCCTCTCTAGACAGCACAGCTCCCTGATCTTCCAGCTGCGCACAGGTCACATCGAGCTCAATAAACACTTGCATCACATATCAAAGATCCCGTTAGCCAAATGCAAGAAGTGTAACGCACACGAGGAGACCGTCCACCATTTTCTGCTAGGCTGCCCCACCTTTGCCAGGCAACGTAATGCGCTCAGAGAGGAAGTCAGATCGTGCAACTGCAATCTCAAGTATATTCTGAATGACGGTGAATCGGTGACACTCAGCAACCAGCGAACTCGCAAAAGCAAATGGTTGGGATGGGATGATGTACATGCCGCATGCTTCGCGTTGTCTAAGTACCCTCCGAGAACCCCGAGACCCCTGCCACTCCTAACCCTATGCCCTCTAACCTCGGACCGAGCCTATCCTCCCCAACACCTCAGGCAGCCCTTCTCGGTGCCTGTAAAGGCTCTAAGAGACCCAGGTTTCTATGTCATGGGAAACTACGTCAAAGAAACCTCTTATACAGTGTGTTATTTTTATTGTTAGCAGAACAAGAGTCCCCGGTCTGTGTTTGCATGATGCAGTATATGTAGACCAGACTGCTCATATCTTATCTCTTACCGTACCGCCGAATCCATCCACATTATCTATTGTCTGATCGTCCGTTAGTGTAGGCTGTCTATCATGACAGCCTTCCAAGTATGTAGTGTCAACTCATATGCACAACACAAATACGTGCAATCGGGTGAGCATAAGGAATAGAAAGGGGTTAAAGTGATCAAGCTATGTTTGGAGGTGCGCCAGAGCGCTTCATGAGATGAGGGACAAGATCCATCTCTCTCACACGCGGACTACTTGCAAGTAACCCCTTCAGGTTGCACATCAACGACACGAACAGATTGTCCCCTCCCATCCATGTTTGCTTCTGCTCGTCAGCAGTGAATTTCTTCACAAGATCGCGGATGATGGTGCGCGATTCTTCATAAAGGACTCTGTATCTGTCCGTCCAATCTATTGGCGGCGGTGATGCACGCATGACCGGCGACCTGAATCTGGTATTTTTCGAAGGTGCTGTGGTTTCTCACCCACCAGTCCTCCATCCTCACCTCCCTTTCCAGGTTCGTGATCGCAAGGACAATTGGGACCTTCATTCTCGCAAAGGAACTCGTGAAAGAGCCGGTAGTTGCTCTGAGTTGTAGCAGTGACTCGTCCGGCGCGAATGCAGAATAGAAGTAGATCGATGCCGCCTCGTCTATTCAATTCCCTGACGAGACGATAGGCGTTCTCGACAGACTCGAGGTACTCTTTGACTCCCGGCTGCGGTTCCTCGAGTCCGATGGTGTCGAAGACAGTATAAGACTCGCCATTGAAGTCAATGGGATACTCTTTCCACAGCATCGTACAGCGTTGCATGTCAGGAGATGTGTTCGCTATTTCTTCGCCCGCCATGAGGTTGATGAGTGAGCTTTTTCCTGCTCCCGTCTCCCCAAATACTACGATAGTTTTATGCCTGTCCTCACTTGTTAATATTAAAACAAATACGGAACTTCATATAAAGACTACATGCCTGGTGATTTTCGTTGCAAGGCATCCAATGACTTCCGTTGCCTCCGGGCGATCAACTGGGTTCCAAGACCAGTATTTTTGAATCAAGTTCCAGTGATCGTCAAGAATGTCGTCGGGACGCGCATGTACAACTTTATTCGACAGCGCAATGATGATATGAGTTGAGTTTTTCTTCTCTTTCCATGGTATATCCCCCGAGACGATCTGAGAAGAGAAAGCTTAGGATAGAACTACAGAAAAACAAAGGGATCGCACAAAGAACATAACGCCACCAAAAGAATATACATCACTCTTGAAATTCGGTCGTACAAGTTCAGCCTCCGGGTCGACTCCAATGACCTCAGGCGCACGCCATTGAGGATTGAAGCTGCGATTTGCGGTTGTTGTATTCAGCTGCGATTCTACGTCCCCTACGACAGTTGCGAGACCGAAATCTGTGAGACGTGGATTCCCCGAGCCATCTATGAGTACATTTCCCTGATTACGAATGAGTGCAACATCGACGGAGAGACGACCGTACATACGGGATGAAGGTCTCCGTGAACGACATTCTCCGAGTGAACTGGGTAGACGTCAAGAACAAAAATAACAATAAGATAGCGATCTACGGACGATATCTGAGGCCATCAGCAACGCCCCTGACCTTGTAGCATAAAATCGATCAATGCTTAGGGAATGTGATTGGTGAACAAGAGACTCACCAATTCAACTTTATTCGACGCGGTGAGTGTGGCTTGCTCGAGGTGTATATACAATGTTCCATAGGGCATCCATTGCGAAACGAGAACCGGCAATTGAAACCCGACGTGTGCGATGCCAAGTAGCGGCACGATAGTTGGGTGTTTCGACAGTCTAAGCCACACCTTGAGTTCACGACGCATTGCCTACACAGCGATGTGTGATTCGAGCTGGCAAACTCTGGTTAGATGACTGACCTTGTCATATTTCTCCACCGCTCTCCCAGGATTAACGTTCAACACCTTGACTGCGACCTGATGAATATCAGATTGATGATTGATGCACTCAGACAAGTTAATCCAACAAACCTCTTTTGTGCCTTCGCTGGTATTGATGGTGCACCGGTAAACAGCGCCAAATGAACCAGATTCGCATGGATCCTCGAGCTTCAATGCGGAAATTCGAGATGTAAAGTCGCTAGGTATATCGCTGCAAAATATGATAAAAGGTCGAGGGACATTGTGGGAGACTACTCACTGTTCAGCCATCATGGGTAGGGCTAATTTGCGGGCGGGAGGCAGGATCTGGGAAGTGAAGCAGGCTGGTTTTTAAGTTGATACATATGCAAGGCGCCTATCTAGCGTGACGGTGGCCTTGATTGAGGTGCGAGGAACCGATCACGTCAGCACCAAAAGGTCTAGAACCGAAAGCATGACACCTGCAGTGCTTTTGAGTGTTAGTGATGCTGTGACCTGTTGGCATTCCGAAATAGATCGGCTCTCTATGTTCTAGAAACCAGGTGATTTGGCCGTGTCTCAGGTGTTAGCGGCACTAACTCCAACACACTCCAACAGTAATGCGCCTAAACTAAAGCTCAGAATATACCGATATCCCGTCGATGACTTGGAGGACATAATAAACTGCAAGTGGTGGCTGACCACTCCTGCGTCATGCTTCGCAGTCAGCCTCCACTGAGTCAGTTGTCATATTTCATGGCTGCTCTTGATAACATCCCACCAACTTCCTCTTTTCTGTGATTACCATACGTCTCACCGATACATCTTCGTCTATGCCTGTCTCTTCCGTCCATCTCGCTAAGTCCCAGACACCCATTCGGCGTGTAACTTCTCTCTTGCGTTCTCCACCTCGAATCGACAGACATGCCCGTCCACGTTCACACTCCGTGGACACCGTAAGGCCGCAAATCAGTCGCCCCCTGTGTTATACTCCTCTCCCCGCGGTCGCCCTTCAGACCACATCTCTATCCACCGACAGTATCATCATTACATCCTTCCAACGTGCACCATTCTGCTGCCATGAGGACCTTGTTACCATGCCTCGCCCTGAACTTGTACAGGTTGCTCAGAGTATCAATGGACGTCTGCCAAAGGCACTACAAATTGCATGCGGTTATGATGTAGAAGATGCGGATATTCGGAGAGCGATAGAAGTCCTAACTGGGATCCGCACAGAGACAGCACGAGAATCAGTCCCACCCGTTCCAGCCGCACCTAGGGCGATACGGACAAAGATCATGAGTGCGACATTGGACGAGGCACCCTGGGATGTGGATATCGACTTGAGTGCAACGGACGAACGAACTATTGTTATTCCCTCTAGTCCACTTGTCATGCGTCGCCAGCGCTTGGAAATGCTCAGGGAGGAACAAGAGCAAGAGGAACCTTTGAAAAAGCGAAGACGTGCTTCACCAGTCAGTGCTAATACCCCACCCGGTCGTGTGCCTACCATGTCGGGCTCACGCCTCCTGGAGAGTCTTGACGTCTCAGCCTCTCCTCTGTTTGCATCAGACAGTAGCGAGGTCGTTAGCTCCCTGACTGGCACTCAAGGGAATGTACAGCGTCGACGCAGCGCTCGTCTCTCCAGAAACAACTCCTACCCGCGCGAAGTCGTAATTCGCCTCCCCTTTGCGTCTTCACCCAAAGCACAACCTAACCGCATGCTCCGTTCGCACTCTCAAAGGACAAGCCTTCCAACGTCTGCACAGGTCTCGAAGCTCAAGCGTGCTCAATCCGATGCCAATGTCACTCTTACACGCCCTAAATACCATTTTCGACGCGGGCGCGCTACACCCAAAGTCATCGATCCTGCCGATTTCGTGCCAGATTCCGAGAAGACATTGCAGGTGCTACCGGTGATCCCCAGAGGATCTGGGCTTGCTGTCGATTTTCTCACTCCTAGGGCCCGTAGTGCGAGCGCGTCGACCACGGTCTCGCAGGAGAAGAGTGAAATTGGGTCAGGGGTCGTGGAGGCAATGGGGGAGATGGTGGTATGAGTTAGAATATGCCTGATGGTCATCTAGCTTCAGACGTTGAGGGGATCCGATTCATTTCAGTTGAGGTGTATGTGCTATAATGGACCGCCTTCACATATCTATTTATACTAGTGCTTATTGTTTGTATGAATGGATGCTATATTACAACAAGTATTAAATACAACCTTGAACGTAGTACTAATCCGGTCAAGATGATTGTTTCTTGTTCAATGATGAAGAAATGGGTCGGATCTTGTCTATGTGATTCTGGTAACCTCTATACGCACTGCAGGCATCTTGCAACAATGACCTCAGGAGTTTCTTCTCATCGTCTCTAAACCCGAGCAGATCGCTAGAGCTAAGGTCGAACGACTTTTCTTCCCCGTGTTTTTCCAGTTCCTCCACTACTTTTTTTCTCCACGCATTCCATACTCTTGTTTCATTTGAGATGAAACATTGCAACACCTCTTTCGGCTTGAAGTCAGAATTCGGTGGCCTCCGGACGTTATCGCTGAGAACCAAACATGCAAAAACTGCCTGAGCAGCTCTGTTTTTGAGTGCAATTTTTAACATAGGTGGATCACGAAGCGCTTTCGTCAGGACACCGATTTGTATTTTCTCCTGCTCCAGTGACGCGAGAAATGAGTTGTATGCCCACGAGGCTGCAAGTGATGAGATGAACATGATCTGCCCGAACGTCGATGCCTGGGGGATGAGAAGGAGCTGGATAAGGAACTGCGCGAGGAGGAGAAGCGAGCAGAGTCCAATTCGTCTGAACTCTGGGCTGCCACCCATTTTCAGATCAAACCTTCCTTTGGTTATCGGATCGATGTCTTTTTCTTCACCTCTGAGGATGACCACATCGTTTCGCATGATAAGCAACCCGTCTGCAGGCGGCACGCCCGGAGCGGCTTCCTTAACGGAAGCAAATTCTAGTTGAGCAGAACCCATGACAAGGCAAGATACGCCGCTTGAAATAATTCCTATCATGATGAGGGCGAATGCTAGCCAATCTCCTGAAGCAGCAGAAATCCCGCACGTCGCGAAACTGATTGTAATCGGAATAGCGGCCAAGAGAGCATGATGGATGCTCATCATAGGTGCCCGATCCAAGTGCTTCACCACCCCGTCTCCGACATCAACGATGGTAACGGACAGAGGTGTAGTCTCCCTGCCTTCCACTTCCGCCTCTGCCTGAACTTCTTTGGTCTTCTCTACCATGAGGTATGCCAGGTGACCGGTGGTCATCTCTGTGCCCGAGAAAACACCCCAATAACGAGGGCCAGGTTTTCCATCTAGCCCAAATACCTCAGCGGGTGTGAGATTTGGGCCAGGGAAAAGACCATCCCAGAATCTTGACTTCGCGAGCTGGCCGAACTTTTTGGCGACAGTATAACTTCCTGGTGAATTATACCAGCCTAGCCAGCGCCTCCCACGATAGAGATGAACAGTAGTCATCGCTGCAATCGCTTCATCGCCACCGAAGAATCCAGCGACGTTAGATGTATTGAGATTGAAATGTGACTGGTTGATTGGTACTGAAAAGGTGGGCAGAGTATTAATGATATCCATGATGTTGCTGTTAAACGACCTCCACAATACAGCCGAGCGTGGTCGTGGCTTACATAGCCTCTATCATAGGCGCTAACCAAGTTGGTGGGAAATAACTTTACTGTGTTAGACAACGACAACGAATCATCAAGATGGCCTAATAGAACACACGCTGCATTCTACAACGATCATCGGCGCACGTACGTGTGCATGAATGTTCAGCAATTAGTAGGACTACTAGGAACCATATGTCTCAAGTATCTTCCGTGCCACTGTCAGTTCTTCATTATCCTCTTTCGTACGGGCGGCCCCCCCACTATCTCCTCATCCTTCATTTGTAACAGCACCTGGACGCGTTTACTTTTGATATTTCTCGTTTTGCACTGGCTAGGTGACCTTCTTAATGTCAGACACACTGCAACACACACACATATGTTCTGTCTGGTATTGAAACAGGGCGCTGGCCTGCCCTGGCTACCTCCTGTTCATGTCATCATTGGCAAATTTTCGAGATTCAATCGGGACGCTCGTCACTTTGTCGGCCACTTGGCACTGAGCCAGGCCTCGGAGGGCCATGTTTCTTATTGAACGTTCATCTGTACATGACCTGCTGCAAGTACCTGCATCTTCGCATGCATCATCCCTACTCCATCCCTCCAAACCTCCCAACACATTATAAGGGGGTCGAACGTCCGGTATTAGCTTTGTCTAGGGGAGGCTACCATCCCCACGACAACGTCCAACCCACGCTTTACTCCATTGCTTCCGGATCCACTATGGCCTTACACTCAAGTCCTCCGGGTGAGCTCTCAATCACCATCTGTACATGCAGCCCTGCAGTCATCAGGCTCAGGCTTAATATCGAATTGAAAGGGGCACCCGGAAATTGTTAGACAGACTTCTTATCAACAAGAATAATGATGACCCTCCAAAAGGTGTTTTCCGCATGGGATATCATGATAGGCTGATTCACCCGCAAAAAATATGGTGGATTAGTTTCCTGTGTTTTGCTTCGGCACAAGTTTGGGGCTAGTATGGTTTGTCGGGCCCAAGTGCCCGGAGTGCTGTAAGCCTGTTCCCAATATTGCGTACAAGCTTGGCCACCGGATGCTACTAGATTGTTTAGTATGCTTGTATATATCTGGATACCAGACCTTGCCTCTCTCTGACTGCCACTTAGGGTTCCGCCACCTCGCCAGATTGTGTAGGTTTACCCGACAGGCTCGCTTCTTTTAATTGTCTCATCGACTCCAGTCGCATAGTTTTCGCGCCTTGCACCACTGCCGGTTTTATCTGCATCGTGTTCCCTCAGGGCCTCAGCCAGTGAGCGTGGCATTACAGATCCCATCATTTCCGCTAAACCATAAGACACGTTTTCAAGAGGACTGGCAGGCTACAGACTAGATACTGGTTTCCATGCCAATTGGAAGATTACTATCAATCCCCGAAGCTCAGCGCTCAGCGCTCAGGCTTCCATTACACCTCATTACACTCGCGTATATTTGATCCCCGTATTGACCATTGCCTTCCTCAACGCGAAATCGAATTAATGACCTAAATGACGCGGCTATAACTCTCCGAGTGCGACGATTCTCTCGAAATACCATACAGCCACATGTACTGACGTTTCAGGGGTGCATCTATCCAACCGGGAGGTCGAAAAATCAACGCATAAAAGGTATAAAAGGAGGCGACTTTGGAAAAGCAAACCGCACCTCGGGCCTCGACTTTGAGCTCATTCGTCCCTCAGCTATACTATCATACTCCATACACCTCACAAGCACAGTGCTTTGCATCATGAAATTTTCATCCGTCCTCTTCTCCATCTCCGTCTTTGTCCTTTCCTCTTTGGCGCAAACGACAGAAACCCTTTCATATGACACCACTTATGATAATGCCTCCCTCTCTCTTTCCAGTGTCGCTTGTTCAGACGGCACCAACGGGCTTGAGACAAAGGGATACACGACCCTCGGATCACTTCCCACATTCCCTAACGTCGGCGGCGTCTACACCGTGACAGGCTATAATTCTGCTGCATGCGGAACCTGCTATAATGTCACATATGGAACTACAAGCCGTTGCTATCCTCGCGGTTGACGTATCCAAAACCGGCTTCACCATTTCAGAGACGGCGATGAACACCTTGACTGGTAATTTGGCCGTTGAGCTGGGAAGAGTGGATGTTACGTCAACCCAGGTGGATGTGTCAGTATGTGGCTTGTAGTTGCATTGTGCCGGTATGTCTGCTGTTGCAGATCTGTTATGCCTCCATTGAACATTTACCCCTTCAGGAAGTTCCCTCTGCATCTGAGTGCCTGATAGATAATGTTGGGACTTGGGACTTACAGTTTCGATGGACTTGAATCGCATATCAAAAGTAGATGAACTTCTAAACGAACGACAGACTTTTACTTGGTGAAATGACTTCTATATGTAGACTATAGCTACGGTTGTTTTGGACTTATCGATTTACAATTGTACATACCTCCATCGTCCATGAATAGTTTACATAGTGCCGTGGACTTGACAGTGTTACGGACTAACTGCAAGTAGATGTAGATATCGCAGTATATTCCAGAGAGCATTACATGAAGCCCCACCCTCGAAAGATGCATACACTTGAAGAGTATGCGGACCTGAAGCGGTATCCCCAATATCCAAGGTACCATCAACGCATTTGAAGCCTGCACGGTAACGGGTATGAATGGCATGTTCATGAGCATTAGTCAAGAGCATGCCTATAGGCTATAATATTGTACAAGAGATGATACAACTGCAGGCTTTAGTGTATGTAGGTTTTAGACCCTACTAGCAAGATTTAATCAAAGCGCATCCCACCATCGATCGTGATCTGCAGAGTTGTGAGTCTTCGTGTACGGGCTCTCAAAGTAGTACTTACACTTTGTCCTGTTGGTTATTTCACGTGAAGACAGGCAACGAAAAGGTTCCATAATGCTTACCTGTGATAAAATGAGATTCTGGGGAGGCAATGTAAGAGACCAGTCCCGCAATGTCGTCTGGAACCCCCAAATACCCGACACACGTGTTCTTCTTAGACTACGGAGGAATGCTTGAATGAAGTCGTGAGAACAACCCTACTATCTTGTCTTACCTTTTCGTTATAGCCACTAGGGTCAGATGATCCCGTCAGCTTCATGCTTGCCTGATTCAATCCGTCGACTTTGACGCTCAGCTTGCATCACGAGATATCTTATTTATGGCTTTACTTACCCATAGCCGTCATAATTGGTCCTGGAGCATAGGCATTCACGGTGATGCCGTGGCATCCAAGTTCGATAGCTGACACGTGGTTACTGGTCAGAATCATCGGAACACAATGTAGATAGATACCATACCAGCAGATTGTGTAATTCCTCGGACTGCAAACTTGGAAGCAGAATACGCGCTAAGGTATTGTTCACCTGTGCGAAAGAATGTACGGAGCGTTAGAACATATGGATGGACACACACACCTCTTTTCCCTACTAGGGAGCTGGCGCCGATGATGCGCCGACCTCGTTTGTGGGTCTCATTCAAGGCAATCATCTTTTGAGCGGCGTATTTGTAGCTTAAAAACACGCCCGTGACATTGACGGCAAAGATCTTTTCCCAGTCTGCCAATGTAGCTGGTTAAGCGAAATAAGCAGTGTTGCAGATATGATTCGCAAAGACACATTTCTTACTTTCTACCAATGGTGCGACTGCAATGATACCTGCATTTGCGACCATCTCGAAGTGGCATCAATTATGAGAATAAATCGATGCTCGAGCATCTGTACTCACGACATCCAAACCACCAAGCTCGTTCACGACGCCGTCCACCATCTTACAAACGTCATCTTCGACTGTAACATCTGCAAGAAGTACGCAGGTCCTTCGTCCTGCATAAGTCCTCGTTATCTCCCGCGCGACCTCCTCAAGGTTCGACTTGTTGGTAGGAATATCACTGAGTCCAATGTCGAAGCCATCAGCAGCCAGCCTAAGAGAAATGGAACGACCAATGCCTTGACCAGCACCAGTGATTAGAGCAACACCTTTAGACATGGTAGCCGGTGGTGTAAGAGTCAGTGCTGGGAATCATGTCTAGTACAGCCTGAGATTATAACTGTAAGACCAAGTGTCCATCAGGTCATGGGTCTCGAACACATCAAAAATAGTACTCAGTAGTAAAGTTCAACTTCAAGGCGGAGTTGACATATGCAAAGGTCCGAGATACGGTAGTGACAGGGTATGACTTTGCAGAGTGATTTTCTTGAACGAACAAAGAATATGAAGCGGCACGATCTATCAGATCAATAGTATTAGTGAGTCGGAGTGGATTATTATTATTATTGACCTTTTTGTAGTATTTCAAAAAATGGAATCGAACTTCCTCGTCCAATGATCATGGGATCATGACTCACTGATGAGGCCTATCAGTGGACTGGTGAGTCCTTGACCGGTGACCGGTGACCACTTGTGTGACACAAATATTAGTGTTACTGATTAGTAACGAACATCTGATGTGATGTTTCTTACTAGTACTAACTAGTAGGGGGGAAAGTTTATGCTGCGGTACTTCAGCGAGTTCCACAGCACTGGGCAGTTACTTCTACATATCTTAGCTTTGAGACTCATTTTCCGGACAGCATTTCGTGAAGCCCCACCCTCGAAAGATACATACACTTGAAGGAGGATGTGATGCAGACCTGAAACGATGCCCAATATTCAAGGTACTAGTATTAACGCATTCGAAGCCTGCACGGTAACGGGTATGAATGGCATGTTCATGAGCGTTAGCCAAGAGCATGCCTATAGGCTATTGTACAGGAGATGATACAATTGCAGTATGTAGGTTTAGACCCCACACCAACTAGCAAGATTTAATCAAAACGCATTCCACCGTCGATCGTGATCTGCAAAGTTATGAGTCTTCGTGCACGAGGTCTCAAAGTAGTACTCACACTTTGTCCTGTTGGTTATTTCACATGAAGACAGACAGCGAAAAGGATTCCATAATGCTTACCTGTGATAAAATGAGATTCTGGGGAGGCAATGTAAGAGACCAGTCCCGCAATGTCGTCTGGAACCCCAAAATAACCGACACACGTATTCTTCTTAATCTACGGAGGAATGCTTGAACGAATTCGTGAGAACAGCCCTAATGTCTTGTCTTACCTTTTCGTTATGGGCACTAAGGTCAGTTGATCCCATCAGCTTCATGCTTGCCTCATTCAGCCTGTCGACTTTGACGCTCAACTTGCATCACGAGATATCATATTCATGGTTTTACTTACTCATATCCGTCATAATTATTCCCGGAGCATAAGCATTTACGGTGATACCGTGGCGTCCAAGTTCGACGGCTGACATACGATTACTGGTCAGAATTGTCGGAACGCAATGTAGACAGACACCATACCAGCAGACTGTGTAATTCCTCGGACAGCAAACTTGGAAGCACAATACGCGCTAAGGTATTGGTCACCTGTGCGAAAGAATGTATGGAGCGTTAGAACCTTCGGATAGACACACACACCTTTTTTCCCTGCTAGGGAGCTGGCGCCGATGATGCGCCGACCTCGTTTGTGGGTCTCATTCAAGGCAATCATCTTTTGAGCGGCGTATTTGTAGCTTAAAAACACGCCCGTGACATTGACGGCAAAGATCTTTTCCCAGTCTGCCAATGTAGCTAGTCAAACGAAATCAGTACAATGTTGCAGATGTGATTTGCAAAGCCACATTTCTTACTTTCCACCAATGGTGCGACTGCAATGATACCTGCATTTGCGACCATCTCGAAGTGGCATCAATTATGAAAGTTAATCAATGCTCGGGCACCAATACTCACGACATCCAAACCACCAAGCTCGTTCACGACGCCGTCCACCATCTTACAAACGTCATCCTCGACTGTGACATCTGCAAGAAGTACGCAGGCCCTTCGTCCTGCAAAAGTCCTCGTTATCTCCCGCGCGACCTCTTCAAGGTTCGACTTATTGGTAGGAATATCACTGAGTCCAATGTCGAAGCCATCGGCAGCCAGCCTAAGAGAAATGGAACGGCCAATGCCTTGACCAGCACCAGTGATTAAAGCAACACCTTTAGACATGGTAGCCGGTGGTGTAAGTCAGTGCTGGGAATCATGTCTACAGCCTGGTGAGATTATAACTGTAAGACCAATTGAGCAACCATCAGGTGGACGTCATGGGTCTCGAAAACGTCAAAAATAGTACTCAGTAAAGTTCAACTTCGAGGCGGAGTTTAATTGCACATAGGGGACAAGTTTGCAGCCGATATGTTGAACGAACAAAACATATGAAGCGGCATGTCAATAGTATTAGCTGGCGGCCAGTGAGATCTATAGTGAGACCGAGGAATTGGTTATTGATGTTTCTGTATTTCAAAAGATGGAATCGAACTTTCTCGTCCGATGATCATGCATTGCATACACATGATTGATATTATTTACATCTACAAGAACAACTCGCCGCCTCAAGCTAGCAGTGGCTGAGCAAGTGCGACTTCTATAGCTACGTTCAACGGTTCGACTTGGACGAGACCATCGTTGGCGTTGATGAAGTTCAATTGTTCATCAGCTCTTTATCTGTAGAATGTCACCCGCTGCTCCTCTGCATGATAGGTAACATATCATATTATGGTAATATTAACGTTCTCATTGTGGGTCGAGTTTTAGTTCACCGATGACTGATGGTCATGTCACGGTCATACTACTACTAGTAGGTGGTCCTTCCTGGGCTGATGTGTGTACTGTAAGCCCAGCTGAGCGCCGAGCTTGTAGTTAACCACATTATCTATTCTAGTACAATTTGCGTCTTACATGCATCATTTGCGAACAACATCCAGACTCTTGCCAAATTGCTAATGGTACGCAGATCTCTGGACCTCGTGTGCCAGTTGACTCGTGTATGGCAAACTTACTACTATTAATAGTATATCACTAGGTTTGTGGCGCTGCTTGGGCGCTGCCGAAGTAGCCCTAGAACCCACGTACTACGAACGCCCGCAGCTTTCCTTTCAACATTCAACTGCCCACAACCTACAACGAGTCATATCATCACTAGCTTGCCTATATGAATCGAACAGCTCAGCTTGAGAAACGTTTTAACGACATTCTCAGAGGCAGAGTTCCTGCGGATGCACGGAGCTACCCTCTCTTTTTGGAAGCGATTTGTGATCAGCAAGACCCTGCGGCCTGCATCAACAAAATCGTTGAGAGCTCCCATGGCTCAAACGCAGTTCAGGCTGCCATGCGTCACAATACTAATACCCAGTTCCTCAATGGGACTGCAACCAAACTTCTGTCATATCTATTCCGAGCAACAGACCTCGGTGACGTCTTAGATCACTTACTCACCGCCATAGTTGATCCTCCCATTTTTTGGACTGCCTTCAGCCAAGCATTCGATCAGGGTGAGCTCAGTGAGCCAGCCCAGGAAGCATTCGCGGTACTCCTCCTTCGCCTCATGTGCCTCACTACTGGGGATACCTCATCTTACCGTGACCTCGCAAAGAAGTCTAGTATCCTTACGAGGCTTCTCGATTCATCGCAATTGATTGTCAAAGACATTGGCTACCGTATCCAACATATTCTTTCCACATTCAAGTCCGGTGCACCTGTCGCTGCAGTCGGTGGACCTGGTGGTCGCCATGATAACGATTTCAACGAATTCAGGGAGATATCCATTCTTCCAACTGCAGATGAGATCCTCTGCCAGCAGCCTCCTTTCATTCGCCCGGGTAGCGTATTGGAGGATCCTGATGGCGAGGCAACTCGTACAGCTGACTACCTGGATAATACCTTCCGCTTGCTGCGCGAAGACATGTTATATGAGATAAGAGAAGAGCTTCAGACTGCCACAGGGAAGAAGAAAGGGCGTTATCGTGGGCTTACCATCGACGGTGTCACACTCGACGGCGTTTACAGTGGTACAGATGATAGAAAAACTCGATGGGGCATCAAGCTCAAATGCAAAGATGATTTCAAGTCGATGAAGAATGTCCCTGACAAACAACGCAAGGCCTATCTCGAAAAAGATCCTGCAGGCGTCAGAATTCTCAAACATCAGTCTCTCGTATGCATACTTTCGGGAAATCAAGTCATTAGTCTCGCAAGCGTTAACCGCGTCGAGGCACTACTCGCGCAGAAACCACCTGTCATTGTACTCCAGCTGGAAGGGGAGGCTAGCATCTCAAAGACTCTCCTTCAGTTGCAATCATCCAATGCTATTCGACTCATTCAGATTGACACCGCCCTCTTTGCATTCGAGCCGGTCTTGAAGGCTCTGCAGAAGACTCAGGTCATCCCATTGTCGGAGGAACTCTTGTTCTGGAAGGAAGGGAACACTATCGGTAGTGCCGCGGTGACCGCGGCTCAGGTTACGCGTCCGCTTGCTATGAATCCGTCTGTGGATTTGAAGCATCTCTTATCGCTTTCATCTACTATTGTCCTTGATAAGTCGCAGGCGGCATCGCTATTGGCAGGACTTACGCAGAAGCTTTCCCTCATCCAAGGCCCTCCAGGTAGTGTTTGTCAACCAGCCATTCATAACCATGTTGTTGACGTCCCACAGGAACTGGAAAATCATTCATTGGCGCGCTACTTGCAAAGGCTATCCATGATCACACTGAGCAGAAAATCCTCGTAGTCTGTTACACGAACCACGCCCTGGATCAATTCCTGGAAGATCTCATGAAGATCGGCATTCCGGACATCAGCATGGTCCGCCTCGGCAGTAGAGCAAATGCGCAGGTCGCCCATCTTGGCATTGGGGGCCAGAAGAAAGAGCGTTTCATACGATCAAAAGCTGATTGGACTATCGTCGACAATTTGAAGAGTTCGTCGACGTTTCACTGCGACGCTCTAGAGACCGCCATGGACAGGTTCATAGCTTCGAAAATCAGCTTCACGGACATCCTCACGTACATCGAATTCCAAGAACCGGCCTACTTCGACGCATTCCATGTATCTGAATTCGACGATTCGGGAATGACTCGTGTCGGCAAGGACGGCAAACCTGTTGATGCTGAGGAACTCATCTTTCGGTGGGCCAGAGGATTTGACGCTGGGCAGTTCAAAGCCGAGCCCAATGTACATGAGGCGCAAAATATTTGGAAAATGCCTGCGGACGCTCGCCGGAACATGCTGGAGGGATGGAAGTCAGAGATACGCAAGTTAATCCTCGAGGAGATTTGCACACTTGGCACAAACTACAACGAATGTCAAGATCAACTGACACGCAAATTCGGGGAAGCCAAGGTGGCAACCCTCATGGGAAAGAGAATCATTGGATGCACGACGACTGGAGCAGCTATGTTTTCACAGGAAATTCGTGCGGCGAATGTCGATGTCCTGCTCGTCGAGGAGGCTGGTGAAATCCTGGAAAGTCATGTCCTCACTGCGATGGGTCAGAATACAAGCCAGATGATTCTTATTGGTGACCACAAGTACGCAATTCAATGCCTATTTTCAGTACATTTCGCTGAAGCTGACTCCTCACAGGCAACTACGTCCCAAAGTCAACAACTACAAGCTGACTGTTGAAAAGGGTGATGGTTTTGAACTCAACAGATCACTCTTCGAGCGCCTGGTTCTCAAGGGCTTTCCTCACGAAACTCTGACAGCCCAACATCGTATGCGTCCAGAGATCTCAGCGTTTATCAGGAAGCTTACGTACCCCGACCTCACGGATGCTGCCAAGACCCAGGGCCGTGACGACATTCGCGGTATTCAGAACAACGTTATCTTCATTGACCACACTCATCCCGAAGATAACGACTCTCGTATTTCAGACAAAGGCGATGAGGCTTCGTCTGGGTCGAAGCAGAATACCTACGAAGTAGAAATGGTTTGGAAGATCGTACGCTACCTCGCTCAGCAAGGCTATGGGACGGAGAAGCTGGTCGTTCTCACACCGTACCTTGGGCAGCTCTCAAATCTTCGAGATGTCCTGAAGAGGGACAATGACCCCGTTCTCAACGACCTTGATTCGCATGATCTCATCCGCGCCGGACTTATGTCGTCAGCTGACAAGACCTCGAAGAAGCGCATCAGGCTTGCCACGATAGGTATGTATCTGCTACTCGACTTATAGCGCACATCTAACATTATTTGAATAGATAATTATCAGGGAGAAGAGAGTGATATTGTCATTGCCAGTTTGACAAGGTCCAATCAATCCAACGACATCGGTTTCATGAACTCCCCTGAACGTCTGAACGTGCTCATCTCCCGGGCTCGAGATGGACTCATCCTAATTGGGAACTCGCAGACATTTATAAATGCTCGGAGGGGTAAGGAGCTCTGGGGGAAATTCTTCGAGCTCATCAAACAAGGCAACTACATGTACCAAGGTTTCCCAATCAAATGTGAACGGCACCCAAATCGAGCAACCCTCATCAAATCTGCGTCAGAATTTGACACTCTTTGTCCCGACGGTGGATGCGCAGAGATATGGTAAGAATTTGGGAATTGGTAATGTTCTTACTCACACTGTCTCTAGTGACATCATGTTGAACTGCGGCATCCATCCTTGCCCGCTAAAATGTCATCAGATCTCGGACCATTCACAAATGCCGTGTCAACACCCGTACTCGGGCACGTGTCCTGTCAATCACAAGCTGAAGTGGAAATGCCATCAGTCAAAGCCAGACCCTTGTCCGGTCTGTGTCAAGGAAGCCGAACGTGCAGAGGAGAAGCGAAAACGCGAACTCGAACTGAAGCAGAAACTGGAAGAAGAGGAACTGCAACGTCAGATACAACGCGATCAGGAGCAGTTGGAGCACGATTTACGCATGGCTGAGCTGGACGCTCAGATGAAGGCGGAATTGGATATGATAGCTGACGCTCAGGTTGCGCAGCAGCGAGCGAATGTCTTGAAACAGAAAGTCAAGGATATCGAGGCAGCCAGAGCCAATGCACTGAAGGCAGCCGCAAATGCGCAGGCGCACGCTGACGCCGCCCGTTCTGCTTCATCACCTAAGATGACAAACCCCGTACCTCCAACACACCCATCCAATCCGCAATCAAACGTACCTCCATCGAACCCTACTCCTCCGTCGAACCCTACTCCTCCGTCGCCACCGCCGAACCCGCAGCCAAAACCGAAACCTTCGACTACCCAGACTCCTTCGAATTCTAATCAATCAAAGTCTCAACAACCCAGTCCTTCCTCGACGTCACCGATGAATGTAATACCTACATCAGCTGCCCACCAGGATTGGTTGCATCAGAAGCAAGTCAATAGTGAAAAAAACAGCGCCATTGACGGTATCATGGAGTTGACAGGGCTTGAGGATGTGAAAGCCCAAGTGCTCCGTATCAAGGCTCATATTGACTTGATGAAACGGCAAGGCGTCCCTCTGAACAAGGAACGTCTCAATCTGGTTTTGCTCGGTAATCCAGGAACTGGTGAGTACTTGTCGAGGTTTTCAGTGAGTGGGCTGCTCACATTCCTTCAGGAAAAACCACGGTTGCAAGATTGTATGCGCAATTCCTTGAATCAGTTCAGGTTCTCCCAGGCGATGCATTCATTGAAACGACGGGTTCAAGCTTGGCGCATGAAGGGGTGGGTGGAGCGAAAAAGCTCATCGAAGACGCCATGAAAGTTGGAGGAGGCGCTATCTTCATCGACGAAGCATACCAGCTTGTCAGCGAACACCAGCACACAGGAGGTCAGGTGCTGGACTTTCTCCTTGCCGAGATGGAGAACCGAGTGGGTACTCTAGTCTTCATTCTCGCGGGATATAGCAAGCAGATGGAGAAGTTCTTCGAGCACAACCCTGGCCTTCCCAGTCGTGTCCCGTACACTCTTAAGTTTGCGGACTACACTGACCCGGAGCTTCTGACGATGCTGGAAGCGCTCGTGGAGAAACGATATTCGGGTCAGATGAAGGTGGAGGATGGCATCAGGGGCTTATATACTCGAATTGCAGTGCGTCGTCTTGGACGTGGACGTGGTCGCGAGGGATTCGGAAATGCTCGGGCATTACAAAACATGTTTGCGAAGGTCGCCCAGAGACTAGCCGAACGACTTAAGAAGCAACGTCAGCAGGGGTGGATCGCTGATGATTTTTTTATTACCAAAGAGGACTTCATCGGTCCTGACCCATCCCAGGTCCTTCCGCAGTGTGCTCCCTGGGAGAAGCTACAGAAAATGATAGGTCTCGATTCCGTGAAGGAATCTGTCCGTAATTTTTTCGACATCGTCGACACGAACTATCACCGAGAGCTTCAAGAGAAGGAGCCTCTTGCGATGTCTTTGAACCGCGTCTTTCTTGGCTCACCGGGAACCGGCAAAACAACAGTTGCGAAGCTCTATGGACAAATACTCGCAGAATTAGGGCTCTTGAGCAACAATGAAGGTGAAAACCCATTCTTGTGTTGTTGGCTGCCCGTTGACTGACGACATTCTTCCAGTCGTTGTCAAGAATCCATCTGATTTTGTGGGCGCGTACCTTGGCCATTCAGAGAAGAACACCAAAGCTATCTTGGACAGTACTGTTGGTAAAGTTTTGGTTATAGACGAGGTATGCAATCCTAGATTTACGAGTCGGTGATAATATTGACCTTGTCTGACAGGCTTACATGCTGTATAGCAAGAACTCTGGATCCCAAGATCAATTCAAGACGACTGTAATTGACACCTTGGTCGCGGAGATTCAAAGTGTACCTGGAGAAGATCGCTGTGTTTTGTTATTGGGATACAAAGACCAGATGGAAGAGATGTTCCAGGTACGCTCGAATGTTCACTTGAATCACTGAGCGTGAAATCTGATGTGTCTACTCAGAATGTGAACCCTGGGCTCGCTCGTAGGTTTGCCATTGAAAACGCATTCACTTTCGAGGACTTCACTGAGCCCCAACTTCGGGATATCTTGGACTTCAAGCTGAAGGATCAAGACCTGGGGGCCACTGACTCGGCAAAACAGGTTGCCAGTGACCTTCTAAACAGAGCCAAGAACCGTCCTAACTTTGGCAATGCTGGTGAGGTGGAGAACATGCTCGGTCTGGCAAAAACCCGCTATCAGAAACGTCAAGCATCAATCCCTCCCGATCAACGTTCCGATGTGATCTTTGAGCCTCAGGATTTTGATCCAGATTGGGATCGTGATCGCAATGCTGCGGCTAATTTGACGAAACTCTTCGAAGATCTTGTTGGTTGTGACGACATCGTGACGAAGCTGGGCAACTATCAGAACATTGCTCGTGCGATGAAGGCTACTGGTGTGGATATGCGCAAACAAATTCCAACGAGTTTCATTTTCAAAGGACCCCCAGGTCAGTAACAATTTCTCATCCGGAGCAGGGAGTTGATGCTTTGCTTATCCCCAGGTACTGGGAAAACAACCATTGCGAGGAAGTTCGGTCAAGTGTATTATGACATGGGATTTCTTTCTTCGTTTGACTTAATCGAGTGTTCCGCCTCCGACCTCGTAGGGCAATACGTGGGTCACACCGGCCCGAAGACAAAAAAACTTTTCGAGAAGGCCTTGGGCAAAGTGCTTTTCGTGGACGAAGCGTACCGGCTTAGTAACGGGAATTTTGCGCAAGAAGCCATTGATGAGATCGTCGGGCTCATGACCAACGAGAAGTTCATGAACAAGATGGTCATCGTCCTTGCAGGTTATGAGAAAGAAATGAATGCTCTTTTGAGCGTCAATCCTGGTCTCGCCAGTCGTTTCTCGGAAGAAATCACTCTGACCAACATGACGGCGGCCAAGTGTCTTCAAGTGCTCGACAAGGAATTGCAGAAGACGCAGGTCGTCCTTGTCTGAGCTGGCTGACACCACTTCTTCTGCTTACTCCGAGATGGAGATTATCATCGACCGGATGTCACGCTTGTCGAACTGGGGGAACGCCCGAGACGTCAAGACCATTGCCCAGAGACTCGTCCATCATGCATTTGGTGCTGTGGCAAATGGTTCTGGGAGCACCCCTTTGCTCACCGCAGACGAGGCTATAACTATCATGAAGGACCTACTCAATCAGCAGCGCCAGCGACTCAACGTTCCGCGTATAACCACTTCATCCCCGCCAGGCAAACTGCCGATGGCATCGTCCAGCAATTCCGCCCCCCCTCCACCCCCTTCCCAATCAGGTTCTTCTTCCGCAACCAAAGGATCTCAACCACCTAAACCACCTTCCCAAAAGAACTCTTCATCCAACCGGTCGCCGCCAAGGCCTCCTCCGCAATCAAGGCCGCCCTCCACACCCAACGGATCCAAACCACCTAATAAGCCACCTTCGCGCCCTAGCGTACCTTCGCGTCCGAAAGCTCCGCCGTCCCCGTCACCCACTCCCTCGTCCACTGCAAAATTCACTCCACCAACGACTCGTCGCCCAAAGCAGCCCAGAGGTTCTCAACAGGCATCACCTGCACCATCCAGCTCAAACAGTCTGCCTCCTTTCTCCATTTCAGGTTCCCAAACTGCTCCTCCTTTTCTTTCGAGAGGCAGTAACCCGTCGACTCCAAACCAGCGAGGGAAAAATATGCAGTTACCAGTTCAAGGCACCCCGCAGCCCCAGTCTACCAATGATGCTCAGCGTGACCCGGGAGTTAGTGATGCTGTCTGGAGGCAGTTGGAGGCAGATAAGGCAGCGGTGCAGGAGGAAAAAAGGAAAGCGATTGAGGAGATGAAGAGGCGCGATGCTGAATTGAAGAGAGCCGCCCAAAGACAACAAGCTGCGGAGGCTGAAGCTCGGGCCCTTGCTCAGGCGAAGGCACGAGACCAGGAAGAACTTAGGCGCCAACAAGAGGCAGCTCGGATTCGAGAGGCGCAGGCAAAGGCAGAAAGAGATAGAATTGCTGCTGCGCTCGCTCAGATGCATCGGGAGGAAGAGAAGAAGAAACGCGAAGAAGAGAGGGTACAGCAGAAGTTGAGAAATCTCGGCGTCTGCATGCAAGGCTTCCCATGGATCAAACAGCCATCAGGTTACCGTTGTGCGGGTGGCATGCATTTTATTCACGACTCCCAGCTGCGCTAGTTCTGCATCGATTCCGCGTTCAATAGCCTTTTCTTTAGATGTGTGTGTTTTTCAGTTACAGCACATGCACACCCTGTTTGATTATAACGTTGATGGGCATAGATTAGGACGTTTCACATTTGACTTTTCCGCCCCCTCACCCCGAATTCACGTCTTGAATAAATTAGCGTTGTGAGACTATGCGCGATTGACTCAGACTCGAACGTCATTTTTAGAGGTTTTGAAGGGAATGGACTAGAAATGCTATAGTACAAACTACCCACCAGTCCTCCAATGCATCCACTACTATAGTCGAGCGAGTCCTCCTATGAATCCTCAGGCTGAGTGAACAGTTGCCAAACCAGCGAAACGTGAGTGTACCAATCTTATCGGCGCAGATGACGGAGAAGTTGGCCATCTTCTCGCAGGAGCCCAAGACGCACACCAGGAGGTTCTCGTCAGAGTGGAGAAGGGAACAATGCCGGCAATGCTTCTGACCTTGGCGATTAATTCCGCCAGGACGTCGAGCTTCACGGACGTGAGCTCAGGAATAGAACTAGATGTTGGGGTAGGATATACGGCGAGGACTCGGCGAGGTTAGCGACCATGATTAAAACCAGTTGGGCCGGGAGTGGGCGAGGCTGAAGGTAGAGATGAATCACGAGCAGAGCGTTGGAAGCAAAACGCTCCTCCGTCGCAGAAGTGGTGACGAGTTTGAGACGCCAGAATAGAGAACTTCGGCTGAATCTGGCGCACAAGTAGGTCTTGGGGAGTCGATGGGATGAAGGGGTGATATCGCAGCAGGCTATATGCATGCATTCGAAGGAGTGACATGGTGAGTGCTGGAGTAGCTGCTCGATACGAGAAACAACGATATGCACTCATACAAGATAGATAGTCAGGTTCGAATGCTGGGAAGCACCGACTGCTCGATTGGATGCAATGAAATATATTCTAGAAGCTTTGAAGACGAGAGTCAGACACATGCACGCACTGAGGCGCTAGGAGGGTATATCATGGAGGACGGTGGATATAACGATAGGGTGCATTACAGTGGTTGCAGTTTTCCTTGATAAACGACGGATGATCACCAGCTCGAACGACAGGACACTTTGTCTGTGGGACTTGAATACAGGTATTGTGTTGAAGGGCCATCCCAGTAACGTAATTGAAAGAAACTCATCGGGACTTGATGCAAACTCCGCGTGCAGGCGTCTGGAGTTTCCGGCCAGTGCGCCCGCTGTCTTACATCATCCGCTGCCAGCAGTGGTTACCCTATCCCGCCGTCATGCATTCATGCCTCTCCTTTCGAAAGCCTTGGCCATGTTCGTAATCTTTTTACAGTTAACAGCGGACGGGAATAAATTAGGACAAACTTTACCCGGAACAACCCAGAATGTAACCAGCGCCGAGCGGTGAGCGCTTGAGCTTTTGAAACCTGTGAGACTTCGAAACACCATCCAACGTTCAACGTTCAACCTTGAAACATACAACCAACCTTTGTTGAGCAATGAGCGCTAACCTTGGAGTACACCGTAATCCTTGGCCAGGGCGTCAACCAGGCACAAAAAATACCCATATGATACTCTCGCGGATGATTGATAAAGTATTGATGAAGTTCCAGGGTCCCTGCAGTATTGCTAGTGCTTCTTGGGCGGCGATGGGCTCAGAGTCTCAGACTCAGGCTCCACATGTGACCTTCTTGAGCGCTCTTTCGCGTCACATGTCTGGTATGTTATCCCAAAGATTCGCTTCATATACTAACTGGTGCTTGCGCCGATCCTGTTTGTTGTTCTTTGATCACACGTGCCTAACCCTCAAAGTTCAAACTATCAGGCCTTTCTAAATTCTATCATCACCCAATCTCGAACGTGTCCTTTTCTCCGCACCACTGCCGCCACCAAAGAACACCCAGAAAATGTCTGATCGACGAGCGGCCTTGCTGAACAAACGGTTCTATGATGTTCTCAAGGGCAAAGTCTCTATCGAGCCACGAAACTGTCACTTGTTTCTCGATTCCATATGTTCCCAACCAGATGTTGCGGTATGCGTAAGCAGGATAGTGGGAGAATCAAAAGGACCCTCTATTGTGCAGGAGGCGATGCGACTGGACTTGTCGGCAGAGTTTATGAATGGCATTGGTGCTGACGTTCTTGTATATCTCCTCCAGGCCACAAGCATCAGCAGCAATGTGCTAGATCACCTGTTTATCCAGATAGTCGAACCAGATTTCTTCTGGTCGGCGTTTAGCCACGCTTTTGCTCGTGGAGAGCTACTTGAAAAAGCTCAACGTGCCTTCGCCAGCCTCCTCCTTCGACTATTGAACCTCTCCAACCACGACACAACACCCTATCTCGAACTAGCTGGCAGGCCAAATGTGCTCCCAAAACTTACAGGCTCTGAAAACTTGGAAGTCCGCCTTATTGGAGAGAAGATTAAGCATATCCTTTCGACCTATGGCTCCTCAGCCCCTCCCCCGGCTGCCAATGGCCCAGGTGGACGACATGACAATGATTTTGTCAATTTTCGCGAAATTGCTATCCTTCCCACAGCCGACGAAATTAGATCCGGACAGCTACCATTCCTGCGCCGTAGCTCGGAGTTAGAAGATGAATTTGGAGAAAGCACTCGTATCGCGGATTATCTTGATAACACATTTCGCCTACTTCGTGAAGACATGATAGCAGAGATGAGAGAAGAACTTCAAGCGCTGGAAGGAAAGAACGTCAAGCGCCGCCGCGCTAACCTGATAGACGGTGTTATACTCAAAGGTGTTTATCATGGCACTGATGATCGGAAGATGCTGTGGGGAATAACATTGGAGTGTGCCGATGAGCTGCCATCTCTGAAGCGCATCCCCCCGAAGGACAGGAAAGCGTACCTCACAGATGATTACGCTGGCTCCAAGATCCTTCGTCACCAATCACTCGTCTGCGTGGTGGTTGATAACGAAGTGGTCGGCTTTGGCACTGTGAACCGGGTGGAAGATTTCTTGATCCGCAGCCCTCCTATTATTGTCATTCAACTAGACGGGCGGGCGAGTACAAGCAGAACCATCCTCCGGCTCCGCAATGCCAAAAACGCAAAGCTCCTCCAGATTGACACTGCTCTCTTTGCTTTTGAGCCGGTGCTCAAGGCATTGCAGAAGACGCAGCACATCCCAGTATCGGATGAACTGCTGTTCTGGAAGCGTGGTGTTACTCTGCAGAACCCCCCGCAGATGGCTGATGACATGATCACGGCCATTGAAGCTGACCGTTCTGGAAACTTGCAACACTTGCTTCAGACCCCCAACCCTATACAACTAGATAGCTCGCAAGCTTTGTCGATTCTTTCTGGCCTGACTCAGAGGGTGTCTTTGATACAGGGTCCTCCAGGTATGTTCTTTGACGATATGGATGCCAAGTAATGCTTATGTAGCGGGTCAGGGACCGGAAAGTCATTTGTGGGCGCCCTCTTAGCAAAAGCTCTACACGACTTCACCGATCAGACGATTCTTGTTGTTTGTTACACCAACCATGCCCTGGACCAGTTTTTAGACGATCTTATCAAAATCGGCATTCCTGATGACCATATGGTTCGACTCGGAGGTAGAGCTAAACCGCAGCTGGCGCATCTCAACCTCTTCAGCCCTGGCCAGAGAACGTCCCAGCCCCCGCGGACTAAGGCGGATTGGACCATGATCGATGAATTCAGGACCAGACTTAAATTTCTATGCAGTCGCCTTGACAACTCCATTGCACAGTTCATGGCAAATAGGATTCGTTATGAGGATATCTTGACGCATATCGAGTTCGAGGATGAGTCTTATTTTGAAGCTTTTCGCATTCCCAGGTCAGATGACGGCATGGCCACTGTAGGCCGCGGAGGTCGGGAGGTCGACCCCACGTATCTCATCGCGCTATGGGAAAGAGGCTGTGATGCGGGCATCTTCAAACATGCGGCTCATCTGCGGACGGAAGAATCGAGTCGCATTTGGACTACTCCCTTACCTGTCCGTAAGAATATGTTGGCGAAATGGACAAACGACCTTCAGAAGCAGATGGTAGAGGATGTTGGCTCTGTTGGCCGAGACTACAACAGTTGTCAAATAGATCTCGCCCGGAAGTTTGGCGAGTCGTTGGGCGCAACGCTCCAGGCGAAAAGGATCATTGCATGTACAACGACAGGTGCCGCGAAATTCACTGAAGACCTCCGAACTGCTGCTCCCGATGTCGTCCTTGTGGAGGAGGCTGGAGAGATTTTGGAGAGCCATATCCTGACTGCTTTTGGCGCAAACACAAATCAACTGATCCTTATTGGAGACCACAAGTATGGTTTCAATCACTGCCTTCAGCGCCTTATTCTGAGTTATAAATTTAGGCAATTGAGACCGAAAGTCAATAGCTATGCCCTCCAGGTCGAGAGTGACCGAGGATATGACTTGAACAGGTCGCTCTTCGAGCGCCTTGTTCTAAAAGGATTCCCTCATGCTACTCTCACCGAGCAACATCGTATGCGGCCTGAAATCTCCGCCCTTGTTCGCGAACTCACATACCCCGAACTCACTGATGCCGCCAGCACCCGTGGCAGAGACGATATTCGTGGGATCCAAGATAATATCATTTTCGTCAACCATGCTCACCCTGAAGACAACGAGGGCAGAGTCAGTGATCGCAGCGATCTTGGTTCTACAACTTCAAAACAAAACTCTTATGAAGCCAGCATGGTTCTGAAGATTGTCCGGTATCTCGCTCAACAAGGTTATGGGACAGATAATATCGTCGTCCTAACGCCCTATCTTGGGCAGCTCTCTAAACTTCGTGAATACCTCAAGGCAGACAATGACCCGGTGTTGAACGACCTCGACTCTTATGACTTGGTCCGTGCGGGACTACTCTCTCCCGACGCTGCAAAGGCATCCAAAAGGAAGATAAGACTTGCTACCATAGGTATGAACTCCACCACAACAAATGCCTGAAGTTCAACTGACTGGAGCAGACAATTACCAGGGAGAGGAAAGTGATATCGTGGTTACTAGCTTGACACGATCGAATCCTGATGGCGCTATCGGCTTCATGAAGTCCCCTGAACGTTTGAACGTCCTCTTGTCTCGGGCCCGTGATGGTCTTATTCTCATCGGCAATATGGACACGTTCGAGAGCAAATCCACCCTTTGGAGTCGTCTATTCAGTCTTCTCAGACAGGCAGCACACATCTATGAAGGGTTCCCCGTCAAATGCGAGCGCCATCCTGCACGGAAGGCCATTCTGCGAGATGCTAATGATTTCGATGATCGATGTCCAGATGGTGGTTGTTTGGAGCCTTGGTGAGTGTCCTTTCAACAATGTTCGGTGCATCTCGCTGACATTGCTCCTTTAGTGGTGCCATGCTCAGTTGCAACGTGCACCCTTGTCCCTCAAAGTGCCACCAACTTTCTGATCACTCCAAAATACTTTGCCAACAAGTGTTATTTGGGAAATGTACGGCAGGCGTCCACAAAGTTTCATGGAAGTGTCATCAAGGGCCTCGCACAAAATGCACTCCATGCGAGAAGGATGCAGATCGCACTGAAAAGCAATTACTGCACGACGCAGAGCTCCAGCAAAAACGTGATGCTGGGCAAGCTGCTTTTGATACCCAAATGGCTGAAATGGACGCAAGACTTAAAACCGAGGTCGAAGTTATTGCAGATACCAATACCGCGAAGCAGAGAGAGGCTATGTTCAAGCAGAAGGAACGGGAGATTGAAGATGCAAAAGTTCGTGCGCAGAAATTAGCAGGTTCCTCGAAAGACGGTAGTGCAAACCCATCCAAGCCGACAACTTCTCCCTCACAGCAATCCTCCAATCCTTTGTCTACTCAGACTGCTCTTTCGCAACCTCCCGGTAGCCAAAAAAGCTCTGCTGCTCGCGACGACTGGGAGTCACAGAAGAAACTCTTAGGCGAGCAAAACGATGCGATTGATAGTATTATGGCGATGACTGGACTGGAAGGAGTGAAGTCGCAAGTTCTACAAACCAAAGAGAAGCTGGACTTGATGAAACGGCAGGGAATACCTGCGAACAAAGAGCGTCTGAACCTTGCACTCTTGGGAAATCCAGGAACAGGTAGGAGCCCTTCTTTGTGTAATCCTTTCGCGCTCATTTAAACTTTTCTGCAGGGAAGACAACGGTCGCAAGGCTATATGCCCAGTTTCTCGAATCGATACAAATACTTCCAGGAAGCACATTTAAGGAAACCACAGGAGCGAGCCTGGCACATGATGGCGTCGGTGGCGCAAAGAAGCTCATCGAAGACGTTATGAAAGTTGGTGGTGGTGCCATATTCATCGACGAGGCCTATCAGCTAGTTAGTGCACAGGGTGGGTCCGGTACTGACGTTCTCGACTTCCTGCTAGCAGAGATGGAGAATCGTGTCGGAGGCCTAGTTTTCATCCTTGCTGGGTACAGCCGTCAGATGGAGAAATTCTTCAATCATAATCAAGGTCTTCCGAGTCGTGTCCCGCATAGATTCACCTTCGAGGACTACACCGACGAAGAGCTCCTTGACATGTTCGCTGATCTGGTGGAGAAAACAGTTTAGAGGCCAGATGAAGGTTGAAGAGGGCATCCGGGGACTTTATAGTCGAATCGCAGTCCGACGCTTGGGTCGTGGCCGCGGCCGCGAAGGGTTTGGAAATGCCCGTGCACTGCAAAATATGTTTGCACAGATACGTCAGCGACAGGCTGCGAGGGTAGGAAAAGAACGCAAGAACGGATCATCACCAGATGATTTCTTGCTCGTTAAGGAAGATCTTATTGGTCCCAATCCGGATTCCGTTCTTCCGCAGTGCCCTTCATGGATAAAGTTGCAAAAGCTCACTGGTCTTGAATCCGTGAAGCAATCTGTCAGCAACCTCTTCAACCTCATTAGGACGAACTATCATCGCGAGTTGACAGAAAAGCAGCCTCTCAATATGGCCCTTAACCGAGTTTTCCTGGGCTCCCCAGGCACTGGCAAGACCACTGTCGCCAAACTCTATGGTCAAGCACTGGCAGACCTAGGGCTTCTCAGTAACGGGGAAGGTTCGGTGTTCTGCTGAAGAATGTTTGAGGGTCATTACCTAATTGCCGTCTTTAGTTGTGGTGAAGAACCCTTCAGATTTTGTCGGGCAACATCTCGGGCAGTCTGAACAGAACACTAAGGCCATCTTGGAGAGTACTGTCGGAAAGGTCCTGGTCATTGACGAGGTAGGTATATATGTTCGCTTTCACCTTGTGGTTCTTATTGTCTCGCTAGGCATACATGCTGCATAGTAAGAATGGTGGTGCCCAGGACCCCTATAAGACCGGCGTCATTGACACCATGGTTGCGGAGATACAGAACGTACCAGGGGATGATCGTTGTGTCTTGTTATTAGGATACAAGGAGCAAATGGAAGACATGTTCAAGGCAGGTGTACGACCTCATGATCAGGACCTGGCTCTGACGTGTCAATCAGGATGTTAATCCCGGCTTTGCTCGTCGCTTTGCGATTGAAGACGCGTTCATGTTTGAAGACTTCAACGAGCCTCAACTACAGGAAATCTTTGAACGCAAGCTACACGATCAAGACCTCAGCGCAACAGAGAAAGCCAAGCAAGTAGCGCTTGGTCTGTTGAGCCGAAGAAAGAACCGTCCGAACTTTGGGAATGGAGGAGAAGTGGAAAACATGCTGACTTTTGCAAAAGATCGATATTTAAAGCGGCAAGCATCGCAACCTTCCCATCTGTCTCAGGACATCGTCTTCGAACCAGAAGACTTCGATACTAATTGGGACCGTGATCAGCACGCTGTAGCAAACTTGGCTCAGTTGTTCGAAGATATGGTTGGATGCGAAGCTGTTATTCAGAGGCTGGGAGACTACCAGAGCATGGCGCAAGGGATGAAAGCATCGGGACTGGACATGCGCAAGCAAATACCTACCAGTTTCATCTTCAAGGGACCACCTGGTAATCCAATCATGTCTGAAGTTGTTCACACGTTGATGCCTTCTCTTCAGGAACCGGAAAGACGACCATCGCAAGAAAATTTGGTCAAGTCTATTATGACATGGGCTTCCTCGCATCCACAGAACTGGTCGAGTGTTCCGCTTCGGATCTCGTTGGCGAGTACGTTGGCCAAACAGGTCCCAAGACGAAGAAACTTTTCGAGAAGGCCATCGGCAAAGTCCTCTTCGTGGATGAAGCTTATCGACTCAGCCAAGGTCATTTTGCGCAGGAAGCCATCGACGAAGTCGTAGGGCTGATGACCAACGAGAAGTTCATGGGTAAGATGGTCATCATCCTGGCAGGGTATGAGAAGGAGATGAACCAGCTTTTGGGCGCGAACCCTGGGCTTTCCAGTCGGTTTTCCGAGGACTTCATACTGCCTAATATGTCGTCAATCCGATGCCTGGAGCTGCTTGACAAGGATCTGCGCGGGTCAAAGGTTGTCGTTCAAGGGCTATCGGATCCATCGTCATCACTATATGAGGAGATGTTAAGCATCATCGCTGATATGGCGAGCCTCGAAAACTGGGGCAATGCACGTGACGTAAAATCTATTGCGAAACGGTTGGCTCGCCCTGCATTCATCTCGGCTGGGAAAGCTCCAGGGAGTTCACTGGTCGTTACATCAGAAGACGCATTGAATATCATGAGATGTCAACTTTCTGAGCAGCGAGAACGTCTCAACTTGCCAAACAAGACGGTGTCATCAACCCCCGGTGTCCCACAGATGGCTATGTCAAGAAACATCGCTCCTCCTCCTCCTTCAACCTCTCAGAATGTGTCTACTTCAGCTCCTCCAAAGCCCCCCGCTTCCAAGCCATCTCGTAAACGTAAACGAACACAGCAGCAACCCAAACCTCCCTTCGGTGGGACACCTCCGCAAGACACCACAGTTTCATCTCAGGTTAGTGTCGTACACTACATAAGACAGCGAAGAGATTACTCAAACAAAGTTTATCGCTTGCCCAGACAAATGGCCAGGTGCAACGGGATCCCGGTGTAGATGATGCCACTTGGACGAGGCTGCAGGCGGATAAAGCAGCTGGAGAAGCAGCTGAAAAGGATGCCGCTGAGGAGTTGCGAAAGCGTAATATTGCACAGCTGAAAGCCCTGAAAAAGCTGCGAGCTGCAGAAGCTGCTGCACAGAAACTCGCGCAGAAACTAGCGAATGATAACGCCAATGAACAGCTCATGCGCCAACGAGAGGCCGCTCGCATCCGAGAGCTAGAGGCTAAAGCCGCTCGAGAGAAAGCCTTGGCCGAGCTGAAGAAGAAGCAGCAAGAGGCAGAGAGGAAGAGGCGCGAGGAGGCTCGAGTGCAGCAGAAGTTGCGGGAAATGGGTGTGTGTGTTGCAGGCTATCGCTGGATCAAGCAGTCGCAAGGTTATCGATGTTCTGCTGGCGGCCATTTTATTTCGAATGACCAGCTGGGTATCTAGGTCAGATTTGATATCTAAAGTTACTGTATTGTATGTCCAGATGATGAACCTACCTAGGCTGAAGTTGCAGCAAATGGGTGTGTGTGTTGCAGGCTTTTGCTGGATCAAGCAGTTGCAAGGTTATCGATGTGCTGGTGGTGTTCATTTCATTTCGAATGACCAGCGCTCTGGGTAATCCTGGGGACTCGGATTATCCGAAAGTCACGTGATTCTTTCATTATTTTTTCGTCCTACATCACAAAAATTGCTCAGCCCAGACATTACCATACATAGGTATATCTGCGGTGTCAACGCTGTCAACAATGTCAGGGTTAGGGTCTAGTATGTCTGAGCAGACTTGGAACCTGAAATTTCCAATGGACGGAGCGTGTACGACGTGTTCTTGGCAAATATATTACTATCTCAATTAAGTTATTCAAGACATTGCAAATCACACAGAGATATTCAGTTAAAGCCAGATATTGATTGTCATGATGAGAGTACAAAGTATTGTAAAGCACTGCAATGTAAGGAACTTGGCGCACTAGCAGGACATGACTGAACGAGAGAATCCTGAGACAGTATGGAAAGCAATGTCCTGAGGTGACAGAGGTAACGACGAGAGCACGACAGTGAGAGTCCCAGAGCGAGAAAAAACAGTGCAACGAGGTAAAGTCCGAGTCCAATTTGAATTGCGGCGAATCGAGGAGTGGCTGCCAAGTCCACAAAGCGATGGAGTCCTAACGAGCGATGAACTAATACCGATCAAAGAAAACCGAGTGACGACATAGTGAGTATAAGGCAAAATGAACATACCGATACCATCTATTTCCTGCGGGCCACATGTTTACCGCGACTCTTGGTTGACTTGGCCACTGGCAGTTCCTCGTCCTCCGAGTCGTCGTCGGATTCCTCTGTCACGGTCATGCGACGCTTAGCAGTTTTACCAGTAGCCCGCTTGGTCTTCGGCGCTTTCTTCTTCCTTGGTTTGATGGTAGTACTGACGTCCACCGGGTCAAGCAAGTCGTCGCCGTGTTCTGAGAGAACCTCGTCTGGTGTCAACTCGCTCGGTGCAAGTGACTTTGACGGGCTGGGGGCATTCTGCAGGGGCCTGGGCCTTGGAGATCGAACGATTGGCGGTGGGCGAAGTTCGGGATCCGGGATGACAGGAGATCGAACGATTGGTGGCGGGGGAAGTTCTGGTTCTGGGGTTATAGAACTTTGAGGCGGTGTTGGGTGAGTCGGAGTGGGTCCGGGTCCTGCAGGTCCTTTGGCAGCACTGACACGAGCAGCCATCTGTGCTCGCATCTTGGCTAGGCCGTTGATTGACCCAGAAGCCGAGGAAGAGCCAGCCGCGTTCCCTGGTCCGTTGTCGTCGGTTATGGTTGTTCCACCTTCGCGTCCGTTTTCATTCTTGAATAATGCCCTTAAGGCCAAAGTAATCAATTAAGTATTATGAAAGAAAATAAAATCATACCTGTTCCACCATTTGAGAAGCCCCTCCGCCCAATCTCTATCCTCGCACTCGCGAATGAAGTCGATGATATTGTAGTAAAATGCTCGATTGTTGGAATTCGCCGTCGGCTTCGGCCCATTTGTTTTTGTTGCTGATGGCGAAGCGTGCCTAGTAGTAGTATGAGTCAGATGTATTAAGTACATGAATAAAAATAAAACTCACCTGAACGCAAGCATATGCTATATGCTCTGCTTCGACAGTAGTCATGTCGTGCAGGGATGCATTGCACAAACGTGTAGCACGCGAGTCATCACCTAATGCAGTAGATGGTCCGGTAAAAATATGACACATTATCTAGAGATTCGTTAGTGAGATAACAATAGATATAGTCAACTAAACACTCACGCGCTCGACGAAATACCCCTGGAATAGGCCCTCATGCATGGCGTCCTCGTTGTAGTTACTGGCAGGTGGCTTTCCGGCCCACAGAAACACCGGAAAGTTGATCGAAGTCATGCAAATCCGTCCAATTTCCATCCACTTGCGAGCCCTAAGACGCACAACATTATTGAATATAGAACTAACAGAGTACTTACTGTGCAGGATCCTTCTTGAAATCTTCAAGCCCCGATATCGGACAGAGGAATGAAGCTAGCACCGGGTGGTTGATGCCCATATGCGCCCTGGACAGTGAGCCACCATTGTAGATAGTCGGTTTCAGGGCTTCCACTAAGGGTTCAGGAGCCGCATAGTGACCGATTTCAACCTTTAGGCGAGTGGCGTCGTCCGAACGTGTTCCGCTGATAACAGCGTTCATCTAAATAGTATATCAGTACACAGTATATGTGCATATATGCGCACCTAAGTAGCATATACTCACCTTCCGTGCAATCTGAGTGAGCTGCTTAGACTTGGGGTGATCAGCAATAAGTGGTCGGAGTCCCGGAGCCAAATGAAGTAACTGCTGATAGTTGCACTTGTACCGATCGAGGATGTTGGTTGAACTAAAAAGAACAGTAGATCTGAGTGTAGGATGAAAAAGAAACAAAAGCGGGACTTACAGAGTAGCAAGCCTTTTTCTGCGGGACTCACGCTCGGCCTCAGGCTCTTCAAGTTCTCCGTTCTCTGCAGCCTGTTCTTGCTGCAGGAGGAAACCCACCCTTAAGAGTTTCTCCACGTTGCAAAACAGATCGACACAACGTGCTATAGCACGCGCTGCAGCAAGGAACTCTTCTGCAACTTGGTTGGGATCCGAGTCATCGTTCTCCTTAGATGTCTTGGCTTTCCTGGTCAACATCAGTGGTCTATAGTATCTTGGTGTAAGGAATTTGAACTTACTTTTCTTTTCGATCACCTTTATCAGGACCTGCTGTCGCAGATCTCCTTGAGCATCCACATTTTTTGGACTTCTTAGGGCGAACATATGTTCGCTCCATGGACGAAATTGACGAGTCACTACTAACATCACTTTCCGACGAATAGGGGGATCTGGGACGTTTGTGCGGCATAGTTGGAATGTAATGGTAGTAGTAGGACTTGAGATAGAGTTTCGAGTTCAAGGCACGCCCTGAATGGGGATTTCAATCTCAGATAGGAATGTATGTTTCTATTTGGCAAGTTCTCTCATCTTGGCGACCAAGTTCTCTCAATGTGCACTATGACCAGTAAATGCGGTGCGCTTTGACCAGTGCAATTCAGATGTACAAAACCTATCTTCACGCTGTCAGACCCATCTTTCTTTACCTCATTGTTATTGTCATTCTCAGGCTAGCAGCATCAAAAGCATGCTGGAGTTCAGGGCTATGCTCACTATGATACGCTCAAGTGCTGCATCAAAGGTACGGAAGTCCTAACTACTATCTCATTTGTTTCTCAGATGTTGTATTGATATATAGGCCTCACCTGCAGGTGACCTGTACCATTTGGTGACCTTGCACCTCCTCTTATTCTCATTCTAGCGGCAATGCTCACTATGATACATCTACGTCACTCAAGCACCACACCAAGATAGAGGTGACCCATACCATCTGGGGATCATTTACCTGTGGATTCAAGTTGGGTACAGGTACGCATTGATACCGTTGTAGGCAAGGAGTTGTACTAATTAATCCGAAGAGTCGCAGCATTTGCCTGGAAGGTGCGTTCATTGCAGATCTACCTGTCTCCACTAAATCTTTCAATTTACTATGATACATGTTGTCGATATGCTGCAATATAAATCCTCAAGTTTTCTTTCTACTTTCTACTATGCTTGAGTCTGCATCCCATGGACGACCTTACCTGCCTTGGCTGTTCAAAGGCTTTCCCGACCCAGAAAAGCCTCAGTAACCACGAGGCTCGGTGTGACGCCAGCAAAAGCCTTGACGCTGATGTCTATAAACAGCAGCGCTGCCTGGAGAAGCAAATGCGGCGGAAAAATAAGAGGAAACGTGCTCATGACGAGTCTGCCTCACCACAAGGCCATAGAGACACAAGCCGTAATGCTCGTAGGTCATCTCTGAGTCCCACTGACCAGATGGATGTCGATGTTGTCGACAACAATCAATGGCTTGATCATGATGCACATGAGGTATGTCTTTTGATATTTATGCCTGGCCGGTCTAATATTACAACAAGGATGAAAACATTGCAGGACCTTCTAACACCATCATTCCTGAACCGGAGCTCCCAATCCCACCTGTCCCTGATGCGCCTGCTATCACGTCTGCCCGTTCTGGCCGACGAATCCACTTGCCTGCTCGCTATGCGGATTTTCTGCCAGCTGGACCTACCAATCTCCCGCATATACCTCCCACTCCAAATAGCCCTCCTAACCGATGTAGAGACTCGCGTTCCTGCAGGCACATATGGGCTCATTTTACGAATTCTGACATCTGGCCTTCATGGCACAACTCGCACCATCATCCACTATGACTTCCCTATAGAGCGCACCACTTTCACGCGAAATGCGCCATAGGCGCGATACTTTCCCGCACAATGCGCAGCATTCCCGCGTGCGCGCTTTCTTGCGCTTAAGCGCACTGCGTCGCACATCATCCAGGAGCATCCATCCATCGTCTGACCAGTCCCTCGGTATGTCCCTTTCATTATCTGACCATATTTAGCATATTACACTTCCCATTTCGTTATGGACCCTTACTTTACATCACTTTACCTCACTTACATACTTAGAGCGCTCCCTATTCGGCTCCGAGCCCTGGGAGAGCGCTTAGGTAGAACTTACATACTCTCATGTTCGTTTTACACCCCAAACTATTCCACCTTAGCTTCATACCACCATCTTACTACCACTCAGTATCTATCATCAGTTAGTTCCATGCAATGCATGTGTCCTTCATCATCTTGAGGCCCTAGCATCAGTCTATAGCTAGTGGCACTGTCAGTATCCATCTAGATCTGCGCTTTTCCTCTTATCAGTCTCAGTATCCATCTTCTACACTTGTGCACCGCTTGCACTACCTTCCCACGCTCCGCGCACCTTCGCACTTCGCTTTCCCGCGTGCGCCTTCAGTGCATTTCACCGCCATTCACCAGGGTTGTTCAGCATCATTCCGTGGATCCTTGCTTTCCTTGCTTCCCCTTTAGGGTCGAACATTCTTGCATTCTGCGAGTATAGCAGCTAGGCAGAGCTGAGACTCACTTATACTGGCTGAGCACTTTTCTTATATGTGCCTGCCAGGTTGTGATACCCACACCGAGTCATCGACAATCTCCCCAACCACCAGCCCATGCTTGTACCCTACCAGACTGCACTGGATGCACTGGGTCTTTTTCGCGTCTATGCGCAACGACCCACTCTCATACCCATCGCAAACGAAGGCCTTGATGCAATCACTGATGCCCTGACGTTTGAAACACAGCGCAACCCCCATCTGGAGAGATCCCAGATCATTCCTGGACTTCCCTCCCAAGACATCCGACCTGAAGATATATTCTCGCCGTTTAGTAGCCCGACTGCAGGTCTTCTGATGTGCTGGCAGTATTCCGGAGCCAACTCCAAATCAAGCGTTGAAATGAAACGACTCACAAGGGTGTTTCTCGATGATGATGAATACAAGAGGGAAGACATGAGAGTTTTTGATGACGTGCATGAGAAGAGGCTCTTGAAGGAGTATCTCAAGGACAGATCTAATCTGTTCCGCATGGAAAATGGCTGGCGCTGCTCTTCGGTAAAAATACGCCTACCCAAAGAAAAGGTGAAATTTGCATCAGAAGAAGCTGCTCCAGAAATGGAGATTATGGGCGTTCATCACTGCTCCCTCACTGACGTTGTTAGATCTGTCTTTGAGGACAGTATCATGTCAACCTTTCACTTAATGCCTTTCCGTCAGCGATGGGAGATCTCCGAAGGTCACACCATGAATGTATATAGTGAGGCATATTCCTCACCTTCTTTTCTGGAAGCCTACGAGGAGATCAACGCGCTTCCCCGAGATCCAGGCGATAATCTCGAGCGAGTCGTGGCCTCACTGATGATGTGGTCTGACAGTACTCATCTTGCCAGTTTCGGAGATGCATCTCTCTGGCCCTTTTATCTCTGTTTTGGAAATCAATTGAAGTACACACGAGGTAAGCCGACAGCGTCTGCTTGTCATCATGTGGCATATATTCCAAATGTAAGTCCTGTTCGCGATCTATCAAGTTGATTGTACTAATTATCATCTATTAAGCTTCCTGATGACTTCCAAGACCATTATGGCCGTCTTTTTGGCGAGGCGTCATCCAGTGACATATATACTCACTGTAAGTGCGAACTCATGCAGGCCATATGGGCGCTTCTACTGGATGAAGAATTTATGGACGCCTACAAAAATGGTATTGTAATTCGATGCGGTGATGGGATCACTCGACGTGTTTTCCCCCGCTTCTTCACTTACTCAGCTGACTACCCTGAAAAGTACGTGTCTCAATAGTAAGTCTTATGTTCATATCTAACCCTACATACTGACAACACCCTTGCATTTTTTGACTCGATTACTGTCATTCTCAGACAATCAGTTCGCAAGTTTCAACGCACTATTTGCGCATACTACCACACAACCGAACTTCCAAATGAGTATGCTGCACGCGGACGCCGTGAGGCTGCATTAGCATCAAAACAAGCGGCATCTGCAAACACATTGCAGAAAGGCAAGTCTAACCCAAACCCAAAGGTGAAAACCTTAAATCTTTTCACCTACAAATACCATGCGCTCGCTGACTACCCAAATACTATTCGGCGAGTTGGTACTTCAGATAGCTACTCAACACAACCGGTAAGTGATCTTTTTGTCATGTTATGCATACTATATCTAATATTCTATAGGGAGAACTCGAACATCGTCGATCCAAGTGCCGGTACCCCCCGCACAGGCAAGAAGAAAGATCAGATGCTCCTCAGCATCACCTCTCAAGAAGCTCAAGAACGGCTCATTGAGAAGGTGATTGCTGCGCTTGCAGCAAAGCGCAATCCAAGACCACAGCGTGCACGGATGTCTCCCTTGGCTCATTACTTCATTTCCAAATATGCTCAGATGAATGATGACATCACTTCTTGGTTAATCGAACGCAGGGATACTGGAGACTTGTGTAATGCTGCTATCGAGGTAAGCTTCTTTTTGATATTTATATTCACAATTTGATTATTTTATCAGGACTTTATTCCACGACTCAAAGACCATCTGCTCACTCAACTTCGCAACCTTGCATATGACGGAGATGAACACGAGTTTTCTGATGCTGACCGCACCTTAGTCCTGTTCACTGACAACAAGATATACCATCATAGCATTTTGCGCGTCAACTATACGACCTACGATCTCCAACGTGAACAAGACACCGTCAATCCCCGTACGCGTGCTGATATTATGGTCCTCTCCCATGAAGATGAGAAGATTCACCCCTACTGGTACGCTCGTGTGATTGGAATCTGCCATGTCAATGTGGAATACTGTCAGGACAACACACAAACATACTCATGTCCAACGCGCATGGACTTCTTATTTGTCCGATGGTTCCAATGGGATGGTTCAGCTGCAGGATGGGCTGTGAAAAGACTTCAACGCCTCGAATTCTTTGACGAGGACAGCCCTGATGCCTATGGATTTTTAGATCCAGATTCCGTCATTCGTGGAGTGCACTTGATTCCCAGTTTTCAACATCGCTCAGACCCTCAAGATCCTGAGTCTGACTGCCGTTTTCAATATATGAACATGTGCGCAATTAATTTTGTTTATTCTTGCTACCGAGGCTGACATATTTACGCTAAATACACAGTTTTGTCGATCGAGACATGTTCATGAGGTTCCGAGGTGGGGGAATTGGTCACAAAGCTACCAGGGACTGGGACGACATTCTCCAACACGAGGGACATGGAGCCGAAGAAGAGGAAGAGGGTGATCCACTTGAAGAAATCGCTGACGGCGTATCAGACGCAGATGCAGAGGAGGAGCAGGAGGATATCGAGGACGACAATGGTGACAGCGAGAGTGACGAAGAAGAAGGTGATGACGAGGATAGAGTCATAGCTGATGAAGGAGAGGAGCTGGATGATGATGTGCTAGCAGAGGAAGGATACGGCGCACTTCAATGCACAACTTGCACCATCAGCTATATTCGACTTCTATCATGTCTCTAGTTGTTTTACACATAACGCGCAGCTTTCCCGCGAAATGCGCCATAGGCGCGCTACATTCCCACACAACACGCAGCATTCCCGCGCGCGCTTAGCGCATTTCTCTCGCACTTGTCGCCCTACTCCATACACAACTTCTGCTATGTCTCCAGTCATTGCGCATACAATGCACAGCTCTCCTGCAAAACGCGCCATAGGTGCAACACTTTCTCACACTTTCGCGTTTCGCGTTCCCGCGCGCGCGCTTAGCGCGTTTCTCGCACTTAAGCGCACTCCATCGCGCATCATCCAGGAGCATCCATCCATCGCCCAACCAGTTCCTAGGTGTGTCCCTTTTCATTATCAGACCATATTTAGCCTATTACACTTTGTATTTCGTTATGCACCCTTACTTTACATCACTTTACCTCACTTACATACTTAGAGCGCTCCCTATTCGGCTCCGAGCCCTGGGAGAGCGCTTAGGTAGAACTTACATACTTTCATGTTCGTTTTACACCTTAGCTTCGAACCATCAGAGCTTCCTACCACATCTTTCTACCACCATGTACTTGGCAGTTAGTTCCATGCAATGCATGCGTCCGTCGTCGTCTTAAGGCCCTAGCATCAGTCTAAAGCTAGTGGCAGTATCAGTATCCATCTATATCCACGCTTTTCACCATATTATCGTCTCTCTACACTTGTGCACTGCTTGCACTACCATTCCAGTTCTCTGCGCATTTCTTCGCCTTCCTTCCCGCGCTTCGCGCATTTTTCGCGTTTCACTTTCCCGCGCGCGCCTTGAGCGCGTTTCTCGCGCTTACATCCCCCTTTTGTCGCCTTTGATCAGGGTTGATCAGCATCATTTCGTGGATCCTTGCTTTCTTTGCTTCCCTTAAGGGTCGAACATATCGCACGGCATATCAAGACCCAACATAGAGAGTGTTTGCTTGTCATCTGACTTGCAGTCACCTTTGTTGTATTACCCACAACGGGGGTAATGTTACAAGAACATCGGGTCGCGTTAGACCCCTATTCATTTTTCCTTTCCTTTTGCCTTACTTTGTACTTACTACGTCATTTCACTTCAAGCGCACAGCTCTTCTAGATCGCTGAGCACGTTTTACTGTTACCATTGTCTCATTCCCCTGACTCACAAACCCTATGCCCGTACCGCCTGACCAGTACTTATCTCTGACTCACTCTCCCCTTTACCCTTACCGCCCAACCGGTGCTATCTCACATATGACTCGTTCTGGCTCGTCCCCTTTACCCTTACCACTAATCCAGCAGTCCTGCCCTCAACCACTTCCTACCTATATATACCAGTAGGGTATTGCTTGTATTCTCTAACTTGAATCTACTTGGTTCTACCTGCCTATCTGCTAGAAGCCTTAAGCAAGCTTCCACTTCTCATCTAAATCTCTGTTGAGCTCGTCGCTCAATAGTCTTGCTAGCTGTGAAGCACGATTAGAGACACGCCATCCTAATCATTGATAATACCTTCGTCTAGTCGGCGAAGCTATTGCTGTGAACTCTTGCTATTGAAATGCTTGCTGGTCTCAGCAGGCTTAGCAAGAGCCCCTATCCAAGTTCCAGTTGTGAACTCACATCATTCGTAACAATAGTAGTCTGGAAGTGCACAGAGTAGGATATGGATGAAGATAGTGTCAGGAACCTTGTACTCGGCCAAAGTTGGAGTAGCTGTGGTACTGGTTGTGGACGCTGTTGTAGCAGCTGCCGGGGGATTGGCAGAGAGAGCTGTGAGGTTGGACCTCAGCAAAACAAGACTCTGAAGCATCTCAGCAATGGAGTTGCTGTCGTGTGCCTTTGGAATGGTGAAGAGTCGATCAAGGTACTGGTTGAACAGGATTGCCTTTTGAGGCAGATACTTCCTGGTCAGCACCACCCACCCTTTATTTGGATCCTCCGTGTCATGAAGGTATACAAAGTCCTGGGTGTCTATGGCTGTGGACAATGCACTGAGGGCAAGTAACCGGCGCTGCTTGTACAGCTTCACGCACTCGTCATGTTTCTCCTTCCGAAGAATGTTCTGGTCTGCGTCAGTGAGCTGGGCAGGTGGTGATGGCATCTTCTCATCTCCACTGATGAATGGCCATAGCCCAAGCCCACCGGCCCACATTTTGAAGCCAGTAGCCCATTGAGAGTAGTTAGAACCGTCGAGGGTAAGCTTCTCATGCGGGTATTTTTCTTTTTTCAGCAGAGAGTCCGAAGATGATGTCATGGTAATATGAGAGATGATATATGGTCAATGGGAGGTGACAGCTTCGATATTGGTCTGAACCAACCAGGAACTGCAATGGGGAACGAACATTCGAGAGATGTAAGATAGTGCCGCTATCCTTTAGGCAGGGCTCATAACCTGTTAAAGGTGAGAGCTAGACACGAGCCTCAGTCATGGGTAAAGAGACTGATATTAATGTACCACTACGAACCTAGACACGAGCCTATAGTACATGTAGTGAGTACGACATTATAGCAAAGGGAGAACTAACAATACACACCTCAGTCATGGGTAAAGAGACTGAGGTGCGTTGACAGATATTCGACGTCTTAAGTAGGATTGACATAAGGGGGAAAAGGAGTCAGATACTGCAAAGTGTCTGTGATTTATATATGTCACTTGTCGTCGTGTCCGGGTGGTCAGGCGGACGCTATTAGCTGCTCTTGACAATACTAACCTGTTTCGCTGTTACAACTCAATGATGGCATGTACGGTGTACGAACGTGGATATTTTCTTCGAAATCGGGTTACTGTCAATCGGTGACACAGTGCTAGCCCTTTTCGTTGTTGTTGTAATTCATGAGGTGTGCGGTATACGAACGTGAATATCTCAAAATCAGGTGGCTGCGTCGGTGGCGCAATGCAAGCCCCTTTATTATGACATGTGCATGCTGTACACGTCCTCTATTGAGCTCTCTCTCTCCAAGCTCTGAGGAACTCTGACGTGAGGTCCATGACGTCTGGTTCCGACCCGGAGACTAAGGGAGGACCTACTAACGCCAAATCGGAGCCATGTACTCCGCTACAGGATAGGACATCATGGCAAGGGTGCAGCAAAGCATGGATTACCGTTCTGCTGCTAGGTTCTGTCGCCTGTCGATGGTTTCTAGCAATATTAGAGCCAAACGTCTTTGGACGTGACCTCGCGCACAACTCAACCCCGCCCTGGTAGAAGTTTCAGCCGAATCATGTGCCCAGGCTTCCTGGTCTGGGAAACGTCACAAGCTCCTAGCGCATCGCAATATGAGTCCACATCGGTCTTGCCGGATATGAAGATGCCGGGGCGGATAAGGCGATAACAAAACCTGACGGATTGGAAGAGTCACTTTTGTTTCGATTGGAAGATAGCCTTACAAAAAATCCTTAGCATTAATAGGTGCTATACAGCTCAGCGTTAAATGCGATATTGGCGTGGAATTGTAACGTGAACAATGGGCAGAAAGAGAATTAGGCACATTCGTGAACGTTTGAACCTTCTGGTGCAATGAAACAATGTCTAGATGCTTATGCACTGATGGTCAGGTGGGTAGCCATATTTATATTTTCGACAGATTGAGGCGTCGGCATTAGTGGCGGCCCCTGCTAGGCTGCCTGAGTACACAAGGTCCCGTGCCCCATGAGAGAATACTAAGAAAACAGCATTTCGCTACATACCGGGTAAAAGAATGACGTCCACACAATCTAACTCCAAAGGTGTCGCAATCATCACTGAATCCGCGCAAGGAATCGGACGCAGCATCGCAATACGCCTTGCAGGAGATGGCTATGACGTCGCGATCAACGATTTGGAAAGCAACAAAGAGAATTCGGAGGAGGTCAAGAAGGAAATCGTTGCCGAATTCCTGGAGCGCAGAGTGCTAATTGTCCTTGAGAATGTCAGCGTAGAGGAGGATGTCAAAGGACTGGTTGAGAGTACAGCTAAAGAGTTTGGCAGGCTGAATGTTGTGAGTTGTTTACAACAGGTTCACTGCCAGACTCATCTCATCATAGTTTGTTGCAAACGCAGGCATTTGCAAATCAAAACCACTTTTAGAAAGTTAGTTGCAGTCGACCTACTGCCGCAACATACTAAAATCCTGCAAGGCGACATCCGATGACTTTGAGTCTGTGCTTTCAGTCAACGTCAAAGGCACCTTCTACAGCTATAAATATGCAGCGCAACAGATGATAGCTCAAGGTGAGGGTGGGCGAATTATCGGCGCAAGCTCCCTTGCAGGAAAGAAAGGCAAGTCCACATATGCGGCTGTTCCTTTGTGTATGCCATGGTGACATATCTTTTCAGGGCATGCTTCACTCAGCGCTTACTGCGCATCCAAGTTTGCTATCCGAGGGCTAACGCAATCCACAGGTACAGTGCACTTAGTCTCACAAGCACCCGACCCTAGTAACGTTACTTGTAAGCCATTGAACTTGGTCGCAACGGAATTACAGTGAATGCATATGCGCCAGGAACAATTCAATCGGCAATGCGTAAGTTTCGAGAATTGTGCTTTAATATAGGATGGTAACTTTTACCCCGCGTAGTTGATGGGTTGGCTGGATTAACTGATTATAACGACTTTACGACGAGGTGACCCTTTCCACGAATGTGTATGAGATGCTGATTTTGACATTTTTTGACACTTGAGTTCAAACGGCTGTCATCAGTAGGCGACCTCGGAACTACCCAGGACGTTTCGAGCCTTGTTTCATTTCTGGTAAACCCGGAAGCACGTTTCATCACAGGCGTGTATATGGTATATGGCCTGGGTTTCATAAGCTCGTAACTGATGGATGTATTGCGTTGCTCCGCAGGCCAAACGGTAAGCATCTTCTCACTCGTACTGAGGGACGCAATGTGATATGATCCATGGACAGATAACGATCGACGGCGGTATCTTCTTTGATTGATGGTGGATTGCCGCAACATTAAGCGTTATTTTCTAAACTGCAAAGATCTTCTCACCCGTACCCACCGCGGGGACGCGGGTAGCATCTTTCTTGATCGAAGGGACCTTGGATCGTATGAACATAACTTTTTCTTGTGTTCGTGTCTGGGAATATTTCCAATATATAGCCTATATCCGTTGTATTGGCATTGATCGGGTTCATTATGTAACGCATAATCCTCGATGTGCATTCAACAGAGGCGCTCAATACGCTTATCAATAACACATCCCTCATGCCACAATATGAATGGCTGCTCCAACAAAATCAACGATGGAGACGACAATGTCAGGCTGTCTCAAACTCGTGGACGGTCTCAGTGAGTGAGTTTGCAGTGAGCCCGTTGACTATGCTACGTGGAAGCTCGAAAAGTCCTAGTCCATTGTCACGAATAGCGTGAGTGAGATGAGTCCAATTATTCACTTCGAGGAACTTTCAGACCTTGACCGCTTTCATAGCTGGGATCGGGTTCCAGATAGCTTGTGAACCCGCGAATCCAAAATGGAATACCTCAAGGTTATAATGAGTCAAAGCAAATGATTTGCCCGCAAGGCGTTGCCTTTACATCCATGCGTTCAGATGGGCCTTTGCAACCTAAGCGGTGTTACGATAGACTCGAGAGGCTGCAGAGAGTAGATTGAATCCCACACCCTCTGGAAAATCTCCTTGTTCGTTCATCCAATGGTGACAGCACACGAGATGATGTGAGTGCTTGATCAATCCAGTAAATGTCTTGCCAGTGGCAAGTGAAGTTACTATACCAGGTTAGCCAACCAATCATGACACTGCATGCTGACGCCAGCCTAGTGGAAGAGGCTGCGGACTTAGAGTCACGCAGTGTTTCGAGTCTCAGCTCTTCAAGCCTATCCGTGCCTTGCAATTGCATCTTTGCTACATAGATAAGATTTTGATCGTTACCCATTTAATTAATTTGCACAAGTCCCACAGCCCATCGAGTTTGCATTCTTAGCTAATTAAACATCCAGTTACTGAGGTATGATTTCCTCATTATATTCAAATTTGCAAACACGCACACCGCCAGCATGTTTCTCCTATTTAGTTTGCTCTGTTTTGGACCTTCAAATTGTTGGCATCCACATTTCCTTCATGTCTTCTCCCTTTTCTAAAGCTGACATAAACACGATCAGACTTGAAGATTCCGCGTACCCTGAACAAGTGTGGTATACAATCGCCGCCTTTCTCTTCGTAGTCGGCTGCTTCCAGTGGGGATTATTCCTTCACTCCAAGTTCGCCAGGCGGGGACACCATGGGTCCGACGAAGAAAACGGCTGTTACCAATGGCGTCCATCACAAATTTTCTCTTCATCGGATTCCGCTTGCGATCATAAATTTCTATCGCGTTGTTGCCTTCCGATGGACCCTAGAAATAGGGCAATCTTATACCCTCAACATGGCGGAGGTTTTTGTGACCGTGGCATACATCGCCCTTTTGCTGATCTATGCCTTCATTAACAGTAAGCTCACAGGATTGTGTGCGGTCCTACTCACACCACACTAACCACTAATCACGCAGCAACCTCAGCCGAGGGTCAGAAGCTTGATATCGACTACTGGAGCAGACGCACAGGCATGCTGGCAGCCAGTCAGTTTCCCATTGTCACAGCTCTTGGCACAAAGAACAATATCGTGTCTTGTAGGTGGAAAAGTTACGAATCCGACGTGTCGCTGAGTTTTTCGCATCAGGGGTCACAGGCATCAGCTACGATAGGGTATGGCCCTTAATTACTCTCCACGGAACACTTACTCATGGACTCCGGATATGAAGCTCAATTATATTCATCGAATGATGGCTAGGACATGCTTCATGCTACTTTGGGTGCATGCGGCGGGCGAAGTGCTATGCTATCCCTCGTACGTACCTCCAGTTCACGCTTGTGCTTTTCTAATCGAGTTTACCGAAAGCTTCCGGGAGACTTTGGACGTGGACTGGCTCCGTCTCGGTATCGCCGCCATGGTTGCCTTCTCTATTCTGATCTTAGTATCACTGCGTCCCGTTCGTAATGAGGTTTACGAGGTCTTTTTCTACATCCACTTCCTTGGCGTCCTGTGAGTTTAGGACTTCTACTCGCTTGCAACTGTTTTTGACAGACAGAACGCAGTATATTTCTGGTGGGAGGATATTACCACGTTTTGGGTTCCCAAGGTGCTCAGTGAGTGCAAATTGATACAGATAGCCTCCTTTCTGACTGGCGGCGATTAGGGTGTACTGGATATGGCCGTCGTTTGTGGTCTGGGCTTTCGATCGCTTCGTCCGGGCGGTTCGACTTGTTGTATTCAATCACTCTTACTTTGGCTTCAAGTCAGGAACCGGGACAATGGACGCAGAGACAGAATTGCTTTCTGAAGATGTCATTCGATTGCGTCTACGTCGACCCTCGCATTTCCACTGGTCCCCAGGACAAACAGCATATCTAATCATGCCCAGCGGTTTCGACAATGCCATTCGAAGCGCACCCTTTTACTATTGCGAGTTTCGATCCTAGTCTGCTGTCAACCGTATCAGCGGAGGATCAATCCAGCAGTGAGGTTATGGGATCTAGCGTTCCATTCTGGAAGGAGCTAGTATTTTTTATCAACGTGCAAGAAGGGTTTACGAAAAAACTAAAGGAGGTAGCTGCCAAGAAGGAAACTGTCAAGGTTTTTGTAGATGGTCCTTATGGCCCATCTCCTGACCTCGGTTCTTATGACACCTCTGTATTGGTGGCAGGTCGGTCGTGCATTGTCTCGTGATCACTCAGTACTGATCGAATTCAGGGGGGTTGGGTGTTTCATATACCCTCCCGGTCTTGCTCAACATTATCGAGTATGTGCCTTCATTTGATTTTCATCATTGATTTTCAATTCTTGTTATAGACGCGTACGCAAGGGGAAAAGCTCTTGCACACGCGTAGTGTTCATTTGGTCAATTCGCGGGGCTGGTGCGTAGATTTATAACAATCCGCAGCTTCTTCTGTGAAGTAACGTCACACATTGCAGAGTTTGTCAAATGGATTGAAGAAGCACTTATCAAGGCTGTTCAGCTTGCTCCGCCTTCTTTGACAGTCTCTATTCGCATCTTTATCACCGCTTCTTCACCCGCGACGCAATCTAACTCGTCCGGGGAGGAAAATTCCAGCGTTTCAAGTTCAACTGAGAAGAAAGACAGTCTCGTACACGCGATAATCAAGAAACATTCCTTATCTCTGTCATTCATGTCGCTGCACGGCGTTAGGATGGAAACTGGAAGACCGAATATAGATGCACTGCTCAAAGAAGAGGTCGGTGTGACCTCGGGAAGGATGTCGGTGAGCGGTAAGTACTCATTACACCGGCCTCCAAGAACGTGCAACTTACGGGTGCGATATTAGTTTGCGGATCGCAGGCCATAGCACGCTCTGTCCGTCATGCACTTCGCTTCCCGGTCTCCGGGCCCTCCAGTATCCTCAGTGGTGGACCGAGCGTAACACTGCATATCGAATCGTTCGGATATGCCTGATAGTCTCCTCTTCTTATTCGCTTTATGCATGACCTATGTTTACTGTGTAATTAGAGTTCCTCGCGATTTGTTGCTGTAGCTTGTAGCCTCGTCGCCGGTCGGCTGCCAACAAAAAGTTAAATGATAAAAACTTCTGACTTGGTCCGATCACGCCATCCATCAGCGCTCAGCGCTCAACATTTTTGATCGCAAGGACCCGATATTAATATTGGGGAGGGATCGAAGTGCCCGATCTATGGTATCAAAAGAATTCACCAAGTTACAAGGATCATAGTCACCATCACGCTCGGACTCGAACCAGGGCACATCGGCGAGAAGCACCAAATGGTCATATGCATTGCTGCGGTTTCCGTCTAGCTGAAAAAGTTAGCCAAATACGTATACTGAAGATAGGGTCGGCAATGTCCTTGGGAACGTGCGACGACATGCACTGACAGGAGGATTTAAAATGCTATCGTACTTGTTGATCAAACTATACAGGTACTCGTTAGTCAGCGTTACACCTGATATCCATAGATAAAGAGGATCAGAGCAGCATTCCCACATCAATACCGATGAATGAGTCCAATCGAGGGTTATGGGCAGAGATACGGGAACAGCTTGCCGATACATGATGTTTTGAAAATGCATGATATTTTTGGAAGTTTTGTACTCAGTAGACGAGGCGATAAATAATGCCTTACTGGTGATGGAGACAATGTGTTTGATCGGCCGCACTGTAGACACGGTCCTCCAAGTGTGGGACGTGGATTCGGAAGAGCAACGATACAGTGAACCCGTCCCTTGAATAGAAAAACATGGTACACGGCGTCCCGAACGAATCGCATCGCTAATGTAGCAGATGCAACAATCCGAGCGCCAATAGGCGCACAAAGCCGGTGCCCGATTTCGTATCACGGGCAAGTAATGAATTCTACGAAAGAATCTAGATCAGCACTATTAATGTAGCCTACAAACTCAGGTATTCGTTTAAAGTTATGCATTTCCTCCGCCAATATGCATTTCAACTGATGATACAGTTATCCGGCATATTTGGCATACCATCAGCGCCCATGCTCAATCCAGGGGGCATTGGGCCCATAATTTCCTCCGGGGGAGACCCGTGTCTTTGAAGCTGTGATTGTACCGGTGATGTCAATACGATGTCAAGTAATAGGCTTAAGACTAACGTACCTCGCCCATGAGGTCGACGATTTTGGTTTTCATCTTGTCGTCATCGTCAGTGTAATCTTTCGATTCGAAAATTTCAAGGAGTTGTTTCATGCAGGTAATCTGCGCATCATAACGTGACTTATCATCGGACGATAATGTAGTTGCATTGGCCTTGAGGTAGTCCGGGAACTGCAGATATGACGAAGGGAAAAATCAGAAGCTTCGCTATGTCAAGTAGCAGGCCCACCTTGTCCGAAAGTTCTTTTAAGGGCTCGTATAAGACGTCCTTGCCCATAAGCTGGCCCATCATAGCTTCCAGGACACCCTGCATCTCTTCTTCATCCTCCCCTCCGAATTGGGATAAAAGCGCCTCGAGTGAATCGTTGCTGGTAGCACAACTACTCGGATCTGACGACTTCAAGCCTGACTCGCTCTCCTTGAGCTTCTTCATGGTGTTCCGGATGCGTGATTGGAAGTCGTCCTTTTCTCCAGTTTTTGGGGCAATAGGTGCTTGCTGCGTGAGCGATGGGTCGATCGAGCCATCCATTTCTTCTATCAACATAGCTTCCCAAGCCGCTGCGAGGGTGCGTTCCCGCTCTTCTCGTTGTTCCGAAGTCTCACCTTTTAAACCCTCATCCACTTCTTGCTGTGCAATACCGCGCCAAAGAGCCTCCATTTCTTCAGCGAGTGATTTCGCAAAATCAGCTCCAAGATCAGCATTGGAAGAAGAAGATGTTTGTTTCGATGTTTGAGACGAGGTTGGTTCATTCACGGCAGGCGATGACGTCGAGTGTTGGGATAAACTAGCCGCGGGGACATTGGATGGGATAAACTGATCCAGGACATCTACTAGCCTTTATGAGCGCATTTAGATAATGAAATTATAGTCGGATTCTGACCGTCGAGATCATCGACGTCGTCCTCATCGTCAACACGTGGTTTGGTGCTGTTGGACATGACTGTCGCGCTCGATTCAAGTTCCGGGATTCCAGGTCTATCCTGGGACCCTAACCCTACGGTCAATTATCGGTCCTGTATGGTCACTTCAAACGTCAACTCAACGGCAACTTCACCATGACTCATTGTCTCTTTCAAAGTTTCACCAAGAACTTTTACCGTCACCAATAGCACCAATATCCCCGAAGTACCCTCGCCAAGTCAAATTCTACTAGCCAACTGTCTCACTGTCTAGGTGGACACGTTACGCGACTTGCTTGATGCAGCAAAGAAGCATATGAGCCTGCGTCTCTCATGATGCGGCCTGCGGAGGAACCCGAATAGCCTGAGACAACTGCAGTTGAACCGGCGCTAATGTGGATGATAGAAGACACAAGCAAAGTGCAGGTAGTCGTGTTCTTCAATGACAGTCGACGGGTTGTTACTGGCTCATCAGATAGCACCCTGCGAATTTGGGATGCAGAGACGGAACATCAGTAGGAGGACCATTCGAGCCCGAGGGACTCAATAGAGGCACTTTGCGATCACTCGCCGTTTCCCCAGACGACGGTCTAATTGCCAGTGCTGGATCTCACGGTATCATCATCTGGGACATCGAGAAAATGGAGATGTACTATGAACTGACGTCGTTGAACTCGGCGTGCTTCTCGTCGGATGGCAAGAGACTCGCAGGTGGCGGGGAGAATGATGATGAGGTCACTATGTGAGATTCAAGGACTTGTAATGTCTTAGCAAGTTATGAACGGAAGCACAGACGTAACAACACCCCAGCTTCTGGGGTGTTGGGAGTAGCATTCAGCCCAGATGGACTCAAACTGGCATGTGGATCATTGGGTGGCTACATCGATGTTCGGCGCACCGATACCCTCAGGCTTCTTTTCCGGCTCAATGACACTGTGCTATACCGGCCGGTTCGAGGCATTGTGTGGTCACCTGACGGCCAGCAAATTGTCTCCATATCATATAATGAACTCATGTTCTGGAACTCGTCGAATGGACATCAGATCGGTCAACCTTCCACCGGTCACACGCGCTATATAAACTCGCTCGCCATCTCTTCTGATGGCTCCTTCATTGCCACTGCCTCGAGCGACCAGACTGTGCGGCTGTGGTGCACAGAGACACACCAGCAGATAGGAGAGACACTTAATTACACCGTGGTGGCTACCTGCATTGGAATTTCTCCCAATGCAGAACTGCTCGTGAGCGGGGGCAATGATGGGCAGGTTCGGGTTTGGATGGTCGAGAGAGCACTTTCCACAGCGATGCAGCTGGATTCCTCATACAACTCCTGCATTGAGCACTGGATGCTTGGACGAAAACTCTATCGGGAGGTCCTTTTCGACGCAGAAAAGGTGTGGATGATATCCATCATTGTTCTAGCAATTGTGCTGATACCGCTGATTCATAGGTCATTGGACACAACCCTTCAACGTATGTTGGGTACGAGATGAAGCATGAAGCACTTTAGACCGCACAGCGCCATGACGAAGCAATTGAGGCCTTGAACAACATGCTCTCCAAATTGGATGATTCACCTGACCCACAGACACGACGTAAGCCCTGAAGAACCCATCCGCTGAATTGAAAATTATTCACTCATTTTGCAGAGCTGCGTCAGAAGTATGTCATTAAATCCAAAGCAGATGGCGCTATTCGAAGAGTCATTCACGCGCATTTGGAAAGCCCCCCATTTCGTCTACTCGACACGACCACCGGATATTTATGCAATCGGGAGGCGCAGATAACAATCTTCACGAAAAGTACGGAGTACAAGGAACTTTCGTATGCGCCAATGATGCATGCGCCCCTCCACACGGAGCCCATCGACGAAGCGGTCGCAAAGTACTTCAATTGGGTCATGTTATCACATAGATAGAGACGCAAGGAGCTGTCACTACGCGACATCCAAGGCAGGGTTGTATATGAGGTGGAGGGAGTTGGCGGCATAGAAAAGCTGCAAAAGTTCTGCAAAAAGGCTCGCAATCTGGGGTATCGTTAGGCCTGGAGCGATACGTGTTGCATCGACCAGAACAACAATGTTGAGCTCCAACGATCGGTCAACTCCATGTTCGTTTGGTATCGCCAATCTGCTTTTACGATTGTCTACCTGTCGGATCTCCCACCTTCGGCGAAGTGGGGCGCACTAGCAAACAGTGATTGGAACACACGAGGATGAACTACTCAGGAATTCCTTGCTCCTCGAGTCATTCTCTTCTACCGCGCAGATTGGACCCTCTATCTCAATGACCGCTCTCCCAACCACAAGGAGTCTGACACTATCATGTGGGAGTTGGATGATTCGACAGGCATAAACGCACGGACCCTCGTCGCCTTCCGTCCGGGGATGAGAGACGCCCGAGAGAAGCTGAAATGGGCGTCGACGCATGTCACCACGTTACAGGAAGACATTGTATACTCGCTGTTTGGTATTTTCGGTGTCCACCTACCTGTCATATACGGCGAGACAAAACAAAACGCACTCGGTCGGCTCTTGCAGGAGATTGTCGGCCGGTCGGGCGACATTACCTTCCTAGACTGGGTCGGAAAATCATCTGACTTCAATAGCTGTCTCCCAGCTGATATTACCTCGTACAAAGCCCCACCACACACATTCCAATCTCTACCAGGGGACGAGATGTGGACATATATCTCCAAGCTGCAAAATACTGTGGCTGTGGAGTCAGCTAAACTGTATATCCAGCTCGAGAGCCTCAGCGTTCCTCGTTTCACGAATTACAGATTGCAATTGCCTTGCGTCGCATTTCCTGTCACAAAAGTCAGACAGAGGCACGGTCAACACGGGGAGAAATGTTTCACTTATGACATCAAGGCAGACGGGCTTCAAGACATGCTGATCGCCACAGAAGACACATTGACTCAATTCTCGCCGGAACAGCCCACCCCGCAGACATTCTTGCTCATCCGTCCGTGGGACCGTCGTGATCTCGGGCTGCCTGATTTCTCGGACGATGCGCAGAGTGTGCTGGAGTCCACACCCCCATCGCCATTAGATCCATCCGACAAGTCTCCCGGAGTGGTTGAGAACGACGCTCAGTCGCGAGCGTTGAGGTTAATCGTTCGTCTTGGACAATCTTTTGGTGCCCTTTTTGTAGCACAGCAGCGTGGTTGGGAGTACAAGAGGATTGCGTCGGATCACCGTATCGTGGCACGCGTCGAGAACATGACTTCGATTGAGAATATGATGGACGTCAGGACGCTAGAGATACTATAGTTGTACGCTTTTCGAAGAACGGAAGGTAGTCAGTAGCATTTGAAGTTAATGAACTGCGTACTAATAGCCCAATTCATGCAGTAGGTGCTTATCCCAATGCTGCCGGAGTCGGGTATATTGATGTGGTTTATATGTCCGATGATAATTCAGACACGACGGATAAAATGAGGTGCGAGATTTTTTTTTCAACGATTCCAATCGAAGGTGCCAAGACGTTGGTTAATCGAGTATACTGAGCAAAGTATCATGGGAGATTCGTACATACGATCGAGTACCACCGGCACGACCGGCACCTGCTAAATTTCAAACTCCTCGCTTCGCCCTGCCAAATTTCTCCGAGATCGACCAGTTGGCAAGTATGCACACCTACCCTTCTACAATGGCCAGTGTTGTATTGATACTTCTACCAGGGTGTGGTGAGTCTGCTGACACCAAAATCATATTCCCTGTGCGAACGATGAAGTGAGTGACGAGATCATATGCGGAGTCGCCTGATGGTCGGGTAAAAAGAAAAGTCATTGACCAGATGACACAATGGTGCAGAGACACTCACTGCACGTCACTGTTCAGGATGCACGCAACTCGCAGTATGTCGGAGTTGCTCACTTCTTATTGAATGTATTGCAAACTTGAAGCTCAAGACAGGCAAATGGCAAAATGAAATACCTGAACAAAGAGTCGAAATAATACAAGAAACAAAGCCTGAATCGGTGAGTCTGATATTCGAGCTTGCAGCAATATAAAAGCAGCATTCCTCGAATCGAAGTGCACTCAGCACCCCTGTGAAACAATCACTTAACCGTGACATCAGATCTAGCAATCATGAAAGGATTTTTGTCGCTTGTTCTCGTCTCCATCGCTCTCCTGCAGATGACAGCAGCAGCACCCGCTGCGTCAGAGCACTCCCAAGGTATTTCTCTTATAGCACTGACATTGTTTTCGCACCCGTCTTACAAGAATGTCGACGACACAGATGTCGAGAAGCGCAACGTTTGGTATGGCCAATGTACGTTTCGATTCATCTGTATTCTCGTGTCCTGTCTAACGAGAGATGCATAGACACTAAGGATGATACAGATGTCGAGAAGCGCGACCGGTGGATTGGCTCATGTACGTTTCGATTCCTTTGTATTCTCGTGTCCTGTCTAACGAGAGATGCATAGTCGTGCTTGTTAAAGACGACGATGAAGGTAATTATCTAGTGCTGTTCTTGTTTTTGTGTTTTACTGACTCACTCCGTTAAAAACGCAGTTATTGACAACCCCGAAGGTATGTCTTGAGTACAGTATTGAGTTTCGACACTCTAAAATCATTCTAGCCTAAGGTTATAGAAGCACTAGGACGTCTCGGAGACCGCTGGCAGTTGTCTGGGTCGTCCTTCTGAGGTTCAAGTCTTGCAGATCATCAAAGCTGTACTACCAAAGTCCGACGATGTTTTTATCTCACCTGTATCTGTAGTATTGAAGCTTCAAAGTATCAGATTAAACACCAACCTTGATGCAAAAACGACTCTAAAACTTCGAGAGTGAAGCATCAAGTCAGAGACACCGCTCGCCCTACTAATCCCTTTAACCATGAAGCATGAAGCTGGAGAAGAGGCTCCCTCTGCTATTCTTGACAATGCAGAGATTTCACACACTATTCACGTACTCGGGCGTATGGACCTCTCCGACCTCTCTTGCTCGGGTCGGACTGAACTGAACGAGTTCCCACTTCATAGCACGCCGACTTTTGCAGACAACCGGTACTCGCCTCGATGCAAATCCCTCGGTCTACTTGCAATAAACAATCCCGTTGGGGGTTCGCAATCATAATGCGCGGCGCGGTCAAACCACGTTCTCCAGCTTCCCGAACATCCTCACTTTCTTGGCCGTTTGGTGTTGCCAGTTATCGATCACTACTCTTGCGGCGTACTTCGAGTTAGCTTACCAGTGGTGCCTGATGTTCCAGTTGGAAACGGGTGAGAACCAAGCTGGCTCCATAAAAAAGTTCAGCATGTCAATTTTGTGGAGCTACTTTCTGTCTCAGCGATTTTTAGCTCCATATTTCTAGCCTCTGTAGGTGAATGAACGAATGTCATGATCATGTTCCAGGATACGTCTGGTTCCCGCGGTGTCACCATTGTTATTTTACGATGAGCCCTCAGTGTTTTGCCTGTGGCCTCGGCTTTTTCTCCAGTCTTACGGGACCGACAACACGATTCGAGCGTCTGATAGGAGATGTGTAGGTGCGAGAACCCTGAGTTCGACTAGTTGCCTTCCCGTGGTCATGATCTTTCATTGGCTATGATCCATTCAATCAACGCGTCAAAGTTGCGTCAAAGGGGACTTGTGGTTGGCCAGTTGAAAGGGACCCTCATTCTCTGGTAACTTATACGCTTGAGAAAAGTTTTCTTTCTAAAGCTCCATGGAACGTGGCAGTCCTTCGTGCTAAATAACCGAGGGAGAACTTCGTCAGAATAAAATCTACGTGTCGAAATTATGCTCTGACACGCTATAGCCTCATTTCGGTTGCACTTCGATATACCATAAGTAAACCATGCAAGGCCATCGATCGGATTGATCAGTGTCAGATACCTCTGATCAGACATGATGCTCACAGTGACATTGGTACGTTCATTTAATACTGGGAGATCCTTCTAAGATCACTGATGCGTATGCTCAGATTAGACATGGAGAGTCCACGCACAATGCGGTAAGGCTGGATTAGTGGTCTGGCAATACCCACTGATCGCAAGATAGTTGCAGCTAGCTCTGTGGTCAGGCTGCACGGAATGTCCTCTCACAGAAAGAGGTAAGTGGTAGTTTGAACATGCGTTTATCTAACGAGCATCGCGACTGATCTTGGTTGGCTAATCAGGGACGCAGGTAAGCCCTTTCTCCCGCCTCTTCATCAGCCCAAGCTAAACCCGAGAACAGCAAGCACGCGTCGTAGGCGCATACTTCGCAAACACGCAATTCACCAAGATCTACGCGTCCCCTTTACCCCGTGCGCGGGACACAGCCCAAGCGGTGCTAGATGCGCAGCCCACACCCAAGCCTCCTCATGATTTCACGATCGCCCAGATCAGAGAACAAAGCTTTGGAGCCGCAGAAGGGCATCAGGCGTGCATACGAGAGCCAGGCAAGACGCTCGAGGCTCACTTCGCGGGGGACAAGTACCCGATTTTATATGAAAGTGAGAAACACGTGGCGTTTCCTGGTGGGGAGTCGGTGGAGGATCTGACGAGGAGGGCTGAGAGGGCAGTGAGGGAGGTTGTGCTTCCTCATGTGGTGAATGTTGCGAGGTCTGGGAGGGACGAGCATATCGCACTTGTGAGTCATGGGTTGTGTATCTTGCAAGTAGTGAGCGCAATTGTGAGATTGGGCGGGGGAACATGGAAGCGAAAACTTGAAGGACCCATAGTTAATACGGCTTGGGTGAGGGTAGAGGTGCGGATTCAGGTGAGTGTAGCGGGCATTCATTATAAGGTGTTGCTCATGGATGGCCTAGGGTGGGATGTGCGTGGAAGTCGCAGACGACGAGGTTCCTCCGGTAGAAGTGACAGTGATGGAAGAGGACAGAGCGGATCACCTTGAAGGCCTTGTGCGTTAGTTTCGTTTGTGATGTTCGACTGGCTGACCAGAACATGACTGACAGCTCGACAGAGGCCCACTTCTTGGCATAAAAGCTATTATGGGTGGAGGAGTACTCGTGGTGGATGCAAAGAGCCCAGATGAGGCGGAGGCTATCGCGCAGACGTCCGCGGTATAGAGCTTTAATTATACATCAATGCATCACGGATGTTATGTAGAGTCCTAGAGTTGTCAGTTGATCATGGCTGGAATAACGCATGGTGGCCGTGGGAACTATAGGAGGACAGAATTATTATTTTTTCGGACCGGGACAAGCGATTTGTATTGGTAGCTCAACTGAATCTGATCACTTGACACTAGATCACTCCCACTTTCCATACTTACAAGTTTGTGCTTCCGTTAACGTGCCCATGCACATATGTATGTATTGCACCAGTAACTTCAAATAAATCGAGCTTCTTCCATGGTTCTCTCAAGTGTCGCTAGTGCCTGCCCAATCATGACTTGAACGTGGCTGAATGATTTTAGCGCTGCCTTGAAGATATTTTTGTTTTTCGTTCTACCGGGTACTCTCCCCTCCCTCTAATTCTTCCACCCATTCCCTCAGGCTGATCCCAATCTTTGACTATTCACAATGACCGAAGACCACAGGCCTAAACCTCCTCCAGGGGCCTCTGGATTCAGAGAAGCAGCTGCTGGCGAAAGCTCGGTATGTGCCCTTATGAGATCATTGTCGACGAGCGCTAATAACATCGTCGCCGCCTCTGACGCATCCTTCATCCAGAACCAGCCCCGTAACGGATTCCGTCAGACCCTGCGGAAACTTAAGAAGAATGCGACCACAAAGATTTCTGTACGTCCACATGAATGTGGGGGGAGCGGGATATGGCTCATATTATGCAGAAACGCTTCAAATGTGCTCGCCACCAAACCCCTGCTGTCCAGAACGATGCTCATCAAGGTGCCTCATCGAATCAGAATATTGAGGTAGGTGCTCATTATTTTAATCTTGAACTTGTCTGAGGTCCACCAAGGATGAGTCGCGTCTGCATCCTTCCGATGATAACAAGCCTGAGAATCCCAGCGGCTGTTTAAACCAAGGAGCGCCCGAAGAACCTGTTTCGAAGGTATTTACATCAAATGATTTGCTTTTGTCTCTAAGTTTTGGTTTGGGCACAGGTTCAGGCTTCATCTGGTGTGGAAGGGATTCCTGATTTCAAATCAGTTGATGCTAAACTTCAAGATACCCGTGAGCATGCGGGAAACATGAGACTACTCGGGGGACATGGCAAGTCTGTGGCATCCGCAGCCGAGGATGGTTCAAAAGATCTCGATGCTGCGGACGATTTCCAGACTACATATCTTCAACCACTCAAAAATTTTGACACTGTCATTGAGAATCTTGCGAATGTATGGGCCACTCTTCTTGGCCGGAAGCGAACTAATCAAGATGCATAGGTACATCCTTATGCGAAGATGGTGTTGGGTGTGCTGTCCGCTGCATCCAAAGTACGTGTAGCTCCCCCTCCTGTTCAGCAGTTGTTGACTCTATGCAGATTATTCTCGCACAAACAAAACGCGACCAATCGGTACAATCTCTTCTCACGAAATTAGAAGATGTTTGCCGCTTCATGTCACAAGACGACACTCTTAGCAAGATTCCATCCCAGCGCAGTATCGCTGGACGGATTGCCCAGCAGATTTTAGAGTGCGCGCGTTTCGTCCGGGACTACTCGGAGGAGAGCTTTTGTAAGTCATCGAGCTATTGCCCTCCACATATTGTCAATCTAATACCATCACAGGGAAGAGACTCGGGAAAAATGCTGTCTCGGGGACGGATGATCTGGTTACACAATACAACGACGCTTTGGATAGGCTTATGCAACAATTTCGGGACCAAGCTATTCGGGACATAGCCGATCTTGTCCGGTGTACGAGTAAGGATTCGGACGTACTTCTGACTATGCATCCACTCATGCCCCTACAGGTGACGAACTGGGTGACAAACTGGATCTCAGCACTATGCCTTACGCAGCAGGCGCGGGACTACATACCGCGAAACTATGTCTACCAGGGACGCGCACGGACATTCTCTCCCGGATCACTGAATGGATCAACGGCCAAGATGCTGCTCAGCGCGTGCTGTGGCTATCCGGCCCTGCGGGCACGGGCAAATCAGCCATCGCTCACACAATCGCTAACTGGTTCAACGACTGGGGAGGGCTTGGTTCGTGTTTCTGCTTCGACCGGGACCTTAAAACCGAGAAGCGTCATGAAAAAGTCTTCTCCACCATCGCTAGCGACCTCGCTGATCGTGATCCGGAGATGAGACGAGCATTGGCGCATGCAATCGAACATGCAAATGCGCTCAAGAACACGACAGATATCATCCAGCAGTGGCACAAGCTGTTTATGGAACCGCTAAAGGAGTATTCTAGGTCGAGTGTGGGGCCCGTCTTAATTGTGATCGAAGCGCTGGACGAGAGCGGCGAAGTCGAGACACGGCGTAGCCTTCTCCGCATACTTGCCGGGAAACTTCAGGAGAAAGGTCTTCCCCAAATCACCGGACTCCCTCCCAACTTTCGGATTCTCGTCACCTCTCGCCCACTTCTTGATATTGATAATGCATTTCACGGCGCTTAACATATTCTACGGTTATCCATGGACGACATTCCAGAAGCAGTTTCAAAGAGCGACATCCATACTTTTGTGTCTGAGAAGCTGAAAGAGCTGCCAGATTTTCGGGACAGACAGTTCGCGGACCTCGCTGACAAAGCTGGCGGATTATTCGAGTGGGCGCGTCTTGCATGCGAATACATCCAAGAAATCGCTCCTGGCTCATGCGCAATCGATCGCTTCAATGATGTCATGTCCCACAATAATGGAGAGCGGGAAAACTTGTTGTATGGCATATGTACCTTCATTTTAGAAGAAAACATGCGGAAGGACAGACATACCTCAGAAGCCGGTTATCAGCGAGCGCTAGCGAAGTTTCATTCTGTGATGGGACAAATACTTGGTTCAGCCGAGCCCCTCCCTTTAGGGGCCTTGGATGTCATGCGGAATCATTTTCCAGACGAAAGGGAGCAATACAAAGTGGAAGTTGTGGTAAAATATATGGGATCCCTGCTAAGCGGCACCACCAACCCATCTAGCCCCATCCGACCGCTTCACGCATCCTTCCGTGATTTCCTGACAGACAAATCATCCAGCAAGGACATTTTCGTGGACTTGTCGAACACGCAACGCGATCTTGCTTTTGCATCACTTGGAGTGATGGAACATGACCTTCACTTCAATATGTGTAATTTGAAGTCTTCATACCGCCCTAATAGCGAAGACATCGGGTTGCAGGATCGAGTCGCAAGATGCATTCCCTCGCATCTGTCCTATTCCTGCCGATTTTGGGCTACGCACGTACGAGCAACGGCCTTCAACCCGGAGCTCGCAAAGGAAATAAGATCATTCTTCGACAACGAGCGGCTATTGTTCTGGATTGAAGCACTCGGCCTCCTGAATACACTCGGCAGCGCAGTTGCCGTGCTTCCACTCATTTCCCAGTGGCTGAAGGTGAGAACAGAGTCATCTGGCGGCAGGCGAAGTGCTCACCCGCGAACACAGGACCAATCCGAATACAAAGATGTGTTGTCCACTGCAATGGATGTGCAGAGATTCGTCCGAATCTTTGGTGCGATGATTTTACACAGCACCCCACATCTGTATGTATCGGCGCTGCCATTTTCGCCCATCAACTCTACGATAGCCACAAAGTTTGCAAGATTTCCGAACACTCTTCGTCTGATACGTGGACGTCTTGTGAACTGGACGGCTATTCAGGCCGTCATCAATGGGCACACTTCTTCGGTTTTGTCAGTCTCGTTCTCGCCCGATGGCACTCGCATCGTGTCTGGTTCTTCAGAGATTCCACTCTCCGGTTGTGGGATGCAGCGACGGGGCTGCCATTGGGTGAGCCCTTCCGAGGGCACACTTCTTCGGTTTGGTCAGTCTCGTTCTCGCCCGATGGCACTCGCATCGTGTCTGGTTCTTCAGATTCCACTCTCCGGCTGTGGGATGCAGCGACGGGGCTGCCATTGGGTGAGCCCTTCCGAGGGCACACTTCTTTTGTTTGGTCAGTCTCGTTCTCGTCCGATGGCACTTGCATCGTGTCTGGTTCTTCAGATTCCACTGTCCGGCTGTGGGATGCAGCGACGGGGCTACCATTGGGTGAGCCCTTCCGAGGGCACACTTCTTCGGTTTGGTCAGTCTCGTTCTCGCCCGATGGCTCTCGCATTGTGTCTGGTTCAAGAGATTCCACTCTCCGGCTGTGGGATGCAGCGACGGGGCTGCCATTGGGTGAGCCCTTCCGAGGGCACACCGATTCGGTTACGTCAGTCTCGTTCTCGCCCGATGGCACTCGCATCGTGTCTGGTTCAGATGATTCCACTGTCCGGCTGTTGAATGCAGCGAAAGTGCAGCGATTCCAGGAGCACACTGAGATCCATTCCTCCGCATTCTCTTTTGATAGCTGTCGCGCCATTTGCTTCGCCTCAAGCTTGGAACATGCTCTGCACAACCCTGCTGAGCTACTCGAGACCACCTCTCAACATTCAACCGAGCCTGTCTTACTGGAAGATGGATGGATGGTAGGAGCCAATCATCGCCTGCTTTTCTGGGTGCTGCCCGCTTCCCGAGAACAACCATTTGATTCTCCTGGGACTGTGTTTATGATACCCAGTGGGCTAGAGATTGATTTGAGTCGCATGAGTCATGGAGAACACTGGTCGAATTGCCGAGATGCGTGAGTTCTTAGCATTTATCGTCCCTGGTAGTCGCTAAATCAATACTTCTAGCCCTACATGCTGATGATCCAATCGTAGCCATACTGAGTATACTGTTCTGTTCTATGTCAACCCTACGCCTCGCACTGCAATTGAATTTGATGTTGTTCAAGTGAGATGACCCGCCGAAATCCAGACTGGGCATGACTTCAAATGCTACCGCTCTGATCTGAGTTCGTCCGAGCGCATACTGAGGACCATGGATCAAGTGATTCCATCAGGAGACGCAGTTGCGTGCTGGTCGCCCTTACAAACTCTTGTGCCAGTCGATGTTCAAAAGCCCTTCAAAGCCTGCGTGACCATCTTCAAGAATCTTCAGTGGTAGCATTAATGACTCCCAGTGATTCGGTATCACTCGTATGGGCACCGATTGACTTGTAGTACCTCGTAGTATTGCCCAGCTTCGATGACGATGATACCCTGGAAGAAAAATAGTATAAATACGCCGATGAGGATGCACCGGGTGGCTTCTCGATAGTGTGTACGGTCCGGTCAGTTACAATGTCGATGGTCGGGTGGCTCGCATTGAACATATCTTAGTCGACCAGTGAGGCGAAGAGCTGTAGAACCTATTCATGTCGTGGGCAGTTAGAATTCGAATCAAGGCTTAGACAGCTCAACGTGTATGCATGGTATGGCTGACATTTCCTGATGTGCATAGCATAAAATTATCGCAACTCTAGTGGACACAGGATAATAATATGCGTAAGACGTGCTAGCGTAGGGACATGAAATATGAAGGAGAGTCACGAAAGTGGTGGTGCTGGCGCTACTGCCGCAAGGTCTCTCTTATGACGGAGGTCCTCCCAAATTGCAGGGTGCTCCTGCGTACAATGCATAAAGAGGTCTTCAACCTTTGGGTTCACCAACGCATCCGGTTGTTTGGGTATCATCCCCATTTCAAAGCGATCACTGGAAGAGACGATAAGGACTGCGAGCATGCAGAACGAGGCTTGACTTACAGGCATCTGCCACAGAAATATCCATAAGCTACTTCAGCATCTGACTCATAGACATATGCTTCGACGGATTGCAAATTATCTCCACTCGGTGGACCAGGTGTCTGTTCTTGGGCAGGTGACGGTGTGACGGAGCTTGGCGAAGTTGGGTTGGAACCAACTGCAATGTCTGAAGGCGTGACTGCAATCACAACCTTGTCGTTCGAAACGCCCACTTGGCCTGCTGAGGCCGTGTCCATCTCTTCTTTGGCAAGTGGCGCAGAAAGCGAGGGTGAGACTGGTGAGGTTGGTTTTGAACCGACTATAGTGTCTGGGGAGGCTGGTTTTTGCTCAGGGTTCATGTTGACGATCGCATTCTAAGGCGAATGAGTGGGCTCTGCAGTCCTTTGTCTCTTTATCAACTCGATATCCTGGGTCATTGAACCATCCACGGCAGAACTCGTGCGTTTTAGACCACTAGACTGATCAAACCGCCCACCTCTAGCTTGTTCTGTCATCCATTCGTCTTCCCCGGTCAGATCTACAGATAGAGTAGGACCTGGCGTGGCGGTGTACAACTTGAGGTGTAGATCGAAAGGCACGAGTGGTACTGATGTGTTTTGATACATAGTTTGCGATGTGTGCATATGCGGATGGGTGAAAGGCGGTTGCTGAGGGCGATTGGGATTAACCGGGGCTGGAATAGAAGGCATGCGTGCAAATTCTGTGAGCGACCTGGCTCCAAACATTGGGGGTGCGGATGCTGGTGGTGGGAGCTTCCATCTCTGCGACATAGGAAGGGATTGCTGAGGTGGGTAAGGCTGATACAAGAATTACTTGAAAACTTAGAAGCAGTGAAACTAGACGTACGTTGTGAACACCATCAGAAACCCTCCTTTGAGCGTATGCTTGATGGGCGCATTGCAGCTGATGAGGTGGCAGGGTGTGTAGGACCTGTGGTCGCAGTTGGCGTGAATGTTGTGCTTGCTGCTGAAATTGTTGCAGCGGTAAACGAGAAGGCTGGAGTCAGGGAGCACCTTCGGCAGACTGATGAACCTAAAGATACTGTTATTCGTGCTTTGTGAGATTAGACAGAAAACACCAACATCGCTAGGGGTAGGGATTCTGGGCTGTGTGATTTGAGGGACACTAGATGATCTGTGGGATCAATGGCCAGACGGAGGTTATTCACGTGGGGGGAGGTAATGAGAACTGATAATCTTAGTGAACATTGGGTTTGCCAGCCAGGAGGAGACAAGAGGGGGTAGTGAGTCACGGTAGAGTCAGCACTGACAATGTGACATAGTCACAAGGCAAAAAAGGCGAGACGTGTTTTGCTCAGGTACATCGAACGGGTGGACCAATATTGCACTGGTAAATACCATAAGTTCATCCTCTGGACATACAATACAGTAACTTTAGATATCAAATTGTGCATGTCGTGCATGCAAGTACTAGGACGAAAAAATAATGAAAGAATCACGTGACATAATCCGAGTCCCCAGGATTACCCAGACGCTGGTCATTCGAAATGAAATGAGCATCACCGTGACCAGCACATCGATAACCTTGCGACTGCTTGATCCAGCGAAAGCCTGCAACACACACACCCATTTGCTGCAACTTCAACCTAGGTAGGTTCATCATCTGGACATACAATACAGTAACTTTAGATATCAAATCTGACCTAGATACCCAGCTGGTCATTCGAAATAAAATGGCCGCCAGCAGAACATCGATAACCTTGCGACTGCTTGATCCAGCGATAGCCTGCAACACACACACCCATTTCCCGCAACTTCTGCTGTACTCGAGCCTCCTCGCGCCTCCTCCTCTCTTCCTCTTGCTGCTTCTTCTTCAGCTCGGCCAAGGCTTTCTCTCGAGCAGCTTTAGCCCCTAGCTCTCGGATGCGAGCGGCCTCTCGTTGGCGCATGAGCTGTTCATTGGCGTTATCATTCGCTAGTTTCTGCGCGAGTTTCTGTGCAGCAGCTGCAGCAGCTCGCAGCTCGTTCAGGGCATTCTGCTGTGCAATATCACGCTTTCGCAACTCCTCAGCGGCATCCCTTTCGGCTGCTTCCGCAGCTGCTTTATCCGCCTGCAGCCTCGTCCAAGTGGCATCATCTACACCGGGATCCCGTTGCACCTGGTCATTTGTCTGGGCAAGCGATAAACTTCGTTTGAGTAATCTCTTCACTGTTTTATGTAGTGTACGACGCTAACCTGAGATGAAACCGTGGTGTCTAGCGGAGGTGTCCCATCGAAGGGAGGTTTGGGTTGCTGCTGCATTCGTTTACGAGATGGCTTGGAAGTAGGGGGCTTTGGAGGAGCTGAAGTAGACACACTCTGAGAGGTTGAAGGAGGAGGAGGGGCGATGTTTCTTGACATAGCCATCTGTGGGACACCGGGGGTTGGTGACACCGTCTTGCTGGGCAAGTTGAGACGTTCTTGTTGCTCCGAGAGTTGTCTTCTCATGATACTCAATGCATCTTCTGATGTAACGACCAGTGAACTCCCTGGAGCTTTCCCGGCCGAGATGAACGCAGGGCGAGCTAGCCGTTTCGCAATAGATATTACATCACGTGCATTGCCCCAGTTTTCAAGGCTTGCCATATCAGCGATGATGCTTAGCATCTCCTTGTATAGTGATGATGATGGATCAGATAGCCCTTGAACGACAACCTTTGACCCACGCAGTTCCTTGTCAAGCAGCTCCAGGCATCGGGTCGATGACATATTAGGCAGAATGAACTCCTCGGAAAATCGACTGGAAAGCCCAGGATTCGCGCCCAAAAGCTGGTTCATCTCCTTCTCATATCCTGCCAGGATGATGACCATCTTACCCATGAACTTCTCATTGGTCATCAGCCCCACGACTTCGTCGATGGCTTCCTGCGCAAAATGACCTTGGCTGAGCCGATAAGCTTCATCCACGAAGAGGACTTTGCCGATGGCCTTCTCAAAAAGTTTCTTCGTCTTGGGACCTGTTTGGCCAACGTACTCGCCAACGAGATCCGATGCGGAACACTCGACCAGTTCTGTGGCTGCGAGGAAGCCCATGTCATAATAGACTTGACCAAATTTCCTTGCGATGGTCGTCTTTCCGGTTCCTGAAGAGAAGGTATCAACACATGCACAACTTCGGACATAGTTTGATTACCAGGTGGTCCCTTGAAGATGAAACTGGTAGGGATTTGCTTGCGCATCTCTAGTCCCGATGCTTTCATCCCTTGCGCCATGCTCTGGTAATCTCCCAGCTTCTGAATAACAGCTTCGCATCCAACCATATCTTCGAACAACTGAGCCAAGTTTGCTGCAGCGTGTTGATCACGGTCCCAATTAGGATCGAAGTCTTCTGGTTCGAAGACGATGTCCTGAGACAGATGGGAAGGTTGCGATGCCTGCCGTTTTAAATATCGATCTTTCGCAAAAGTCAGCATGTTTTCCACTTCTCCTCCATTCCCAAAGTTCGGACGGTTCTTTCTCCGGCTCAAAAGACCAAGCGCTACTTGCTTGGCTTTCTCTGTTGCACTAAGGTCTTGGTCATTTAGCTTGCGTTGAAAGATTTCCTCTAGTTGGGGCTCGGTGAAGTCTTCAAACATGAATGCGTCTTCAATCGCAAAGCGACGAGCAAAGCCGGGATTAACATCCTGATTCACACGTCAGAGTCAGGTCCTGATCATGAAGTCGTACACCTGCCTTGAACATGTCTTCCATTTGCTCCTTGTATCCTAATAACAGAACACACCGATCATCCCCTGGTACGTTCTGTATCTCCGCAACCATGGTGTCAATGACGCCGGTCTTATAGGGGTCATGGGCACCACCATTCTTACTATGCAGCATGTATGCCTAGCGAGACAATGAGAACCACGAGGTGAAGGCGAACATATATACCCACCTCGTCAATGACCAGGACCTTTCCGACAGTACTCTCCAAGATGGCCTTAGTGTTCTGTTCGGATTGCCCGAGATGCTGCCCGACAAAATCTGAAGGGTTCTTCACCACAACTAAAGACGGCAATTAGGTAATGATCCTCGAACATTCTTCAGCGGAACACCGAACCTTCCCCGTTACTGAGAAGCCCTAGGTCTGCCAGTGCTTGACCATAGAGTTTGGCGACAGTGGTCTTGCCAGTGCCTGGGGAGCCCAGGAAAACTCGGTTAAGGGCCATATCGAGAGGCTGCTTTTCTGCCAACTCGCGATGATAGTTCGCCCTAATGAGGTTGAAGAGGTTGCTGACAGATTGCTTCACGGATTCAAGACCAGTGAGCTTTTGTAACTTTATCCATGAAGGGCACTGCGGAAGAACGGAATTCGGATTGGGACCAATAAGATCTTCCTTAACGAGCAAGAAATCGTCTGGTGACGATCCGTTCTTGCGTTCTTTTCCTACCCTCGCGGCCTGTCGCTGACGTATCTGTGCAAACATATTTTGCAGTGCACGGGCATTTCCAAACCCTTCGCGGCCGCGTCCACGACCCAGGCGTCGGACTGCGATTCGACTATAAAGTCCCCGGATGCCGTCTTCAACCTTCATCTGGCCTCTGAACTGTTTCTCCACCAGATCAGCGAACATGTCAAGGAGCTCTTCGTCGGTGTAGTCCTCGAAGGTGAATCGATGCGGGACACGACTCGGAAGACCTTGATTATGATTGAAAAATTTCTCCATCTGACGGCTGTACCCGGCAAGGATGAAAACTAGGCTTCCAACGCGGTTCTCCATCTCTGCTAGCAGGAAGTCGAGAACGTCGGTACCAGACCCACCCTGTGCACTAACCAGCTGATAGGCCTCGTCGATGAATATGGCACCACCGCCAACTTTCATAACGTCTTCAATGAGCTTCTTTGCGCCACCGACGCCATCATGTGCCAAGCTCGCTCCTGTGGTTTCCTTAAATGCGCTTCCTGGAAGAATTTGTATCGATTCAAGAAACTGGGCATATAGCCTTGCGACCGTTGTCTTCCCTGCAGAAAAGTTTAAATGAGCGCGAAAGGATTACCCAAAGAAGGGCTCCTACCTGTTCCTGGATTTCCCAAGAGTGCAAGGTTCAGACGCTCCTTGTTCGCAGGTATTCCCTGGCGTTTCATCAAGTCTAGCTTCTCTTTGGTTTGTAGAACTTGCGACTTCACTCCTTCCAGTCCAGTCATCGCCATAATACTATCAATCGCATCGTTTTGCTCGCCTAAGAGTCTCTTCTGTGACTCCCAGTCGTCGCGAGCGGCAGAGCTTTTTTTGGCTACCGGGAGGTTGCGAAGGAGCAGTCTGAGCAGACGAAGGATCGGAGGATTGCTGTGAGGGAGAAGTTGTCGGCTTGGATGGGTTTGCACTGCCGTCTTTCGAGGAACCTGCTAATTTCTGCGCGCGAACTTTTGCCTCTTCGATCTCCCGTTCCTTCTGCTTAAGCATAGCCTCTCTCTGCTTCGCGGTATTAGCATCTGCAATAACTTCGACCTCGGCCTTAAGTCTCGCATCCATTTCAGCCATTTGAGTATCAAAGCCAGCTTGCTCGGCATCGCGTTTTTGCTGGACTTCTGCGTCGCGCAGTAATTGCTTTTCAGTGCGATCTGCATCCTTCTCGCACGGAGTGCATTTTGTGCGAGGCCCTTGATGACACTTCCATGAAACTTTGTGGACGCCTGCCGTACATTTTCCAAATAACACTTGTTGGCAAAGTATTTTGGAGTGATCAGAAAGTTGGTGGCACTTTGAGGGACAAGGGTGCACGTTGCAACTGAGCATGGCACCACTAAAGGAGCAAGGTCAGCGAGATGCACCGAACACTGTTGAAAGGACACTAACCAAGGTTCCGAACAACCACCATCTGGACATCGATCATCGAAATCATTAGCATCTCGCAGAATGGCCTTCCGCGCAGGATGGCGCTCGCATTTAACGGGGAACCCTTCATAGATGTGTGCAGCCTGTCTGAGAAGACTGAATAGACGACTCCAAAGGGTGGACTTGCTCTCGAACGTGTCCATATTGCCGATGAGAATAAGACCATCACGGGCCCGAGACAAGAGGACATTCAAACGTTCAGGGGACTTCATGAATCCGATAGCGCCATCAGGATTCGATCGTGTCAAGCTAGTAACCACGATATCACTTTCCTCTCCCTGGTAATTGTCTGCTCCAGTCAGTCGAACTTCAGGAATTCGTTGTGGTGGAGTTCATACCTATGGTAGCAAGTCTTATCTTCCTTTTGGATGCTTTTGCAGCGTCTGGAGAGAGCAACCCCGCACGGACCAAGTCAAAAGAGTCGAGGTCATTCAACACCGGGTCATTGTCTGCCTTGAGATATTCCCGAAGTTTGGAGAGCTGCCCAAGATAGGGCGTTAGGACGACGATATTATCTGTCCCATAACCTTGTTGAGCGAGGGTACCGGACAATCTTCAGAACCATGCCGGCTTCGTAAGAGTTTTGTTTTGAAGTTGTAGAACCAAGATCGCTGCGATCACTGACTCTGCCCTCGTTGTCCTCAGGGTGAGCATGGTTGACGAAAATGATATTATCTTGGATCCCACGAATATCGTCTCTGCCACGGGTGCTGGCGGCATCAGTGAGTTCGGGGTATGTGAGTTCGCGAACAAGGGCGGAGATTTCAGGCCGCATACGATGTTGCTCGGTGAGAGTAGCATGAGGGAATCCTTTTAGAACAAGGCGCTCGAAGAGCGACCTGTTCAAGTCATATCCTTGGTCACTCTCGACCTGGAGGGCATAGCTATTGACTTTCGGTCTCAATTGCCTAAATTCATAACTCAGAATAAGGCGCTGAAGGTAGTGATTGAAAACATACTTGTGGTCTCCAATAAGGATCAGTTGATTTGTGTTTGCGCCAAAAGCAGTCAGGATATGGCTCTCCAAAATCTCTCCAGCCTCCTCCACAAGGACGACATCGGGAGCAGCAGTTCGGAGGTCTTCAGTGAATTTCGCGGCACCTGTCGTTGTACATGCAATGATCCTTTTCGCCTTGAGCGTTGCGACCAACGACTCGCCAAGCTTCCGGGCGAGATCTATTTGACAATTGTTGTAGTCTCGGCCAACGGAGCCAATATCATCTACCATCTGCCTCTGAAGGTCATTTGTCCATTTTGCCATCAAGTTCTTACGGGCAGGCAAGGGAGTAGTCCAAATGCGACTCGATTCTGCCGTCCGCAGATGCCCATGTTAATCTTGAACACCAAAATCATGGCAGGACCAGGATTTGAACCTAGGCCTTCCCAACTCCGGGGGGACGTCTTAACCACTAGACTATCCAGCCGTTACAGTTTCCCTCACTGCATCCAATGTGTGGATTACATCATATTCCAACACACCCCCTTAATCCACACAGGGATTACAAGGTACCATTTTTTGGGTTCAGCGGAAGTTGTGCCTATTTCTAAGGTCACATCCGTCAACAGGGCTCATAACCTATTGAACACCAAAATCATGGCAGGACCAGGATTTGAACCTAGGCCTTCCCAACTCCGGGGGGACGTCTTAACCACTAGACTATCCAGCCGTTACAGTTTCCCTCACTGCATCCAATGTGTGGATTACATCATATTCCAACAGCCCGCATCACGGCCTCTTTCCCATAGCGCGATGAGATACGTGGGGTCAATCTCCCGACCTTTGCGGCCTACAGTGGCCATGCCGTCATCTGACTTGGGAATGCGAAAAGCCTCAAAATAAGACTCATCCTCGAACTCGATATGCGTCAAGATATCCTCATAACGAATCCTATGTGCCATGAACTCTGCAACGGAGTTGTCCAGGCGACTGCATAGATATTTAAGTCTGGCCTTGAATTCATCGATCATGGTCCAATCCACCTTAGTCCGCGGGGACTGGGACGTTCTCTGGCTAGGACTGAAGAGGTTGAGATGCGCCAGCTGCGGTTTAGCTCTACCTCCGAGTCGAACCATATGGTCATCAGGAATGCCGATTTTGAGAAGATCGTCTAAAAACTGGTCCAGGGCATGGTTGGTGTAACAAACAACAAGAATCGTCTGATCGGTGAAGTCGTGTAGTGCTTTTGCTAAGAGGGCGCCCACAAATGACTTTCCGGTCCCTGACCCGCTACATAAGCATTACTTGGTATTCATATCATCAAAGAACATACCTGGAGGACCCTGTATCAAAGACACCCTCTGAGTCAGGCCAGAAAGAATCGACAAAGCTTGCGAGCGATCTAGTTGTATAGGGTTGGGGGTCTGAAGCAAGTGTTGCAAGTTTCCAGAACGGTTGGCTTCAATGGCTGTGATAACGCCATCAGCCATCTGCGGGGGGTTCTGCAGAGTAACACCACGCTTCCAGAACAGCAGTTCATCCGATACTGGGATGTGCTGCGTCTTCTGCAATGCCTTGAGCACCGGCTCAAAAGCAAAGAGAGCAGTGTCAATCTGGAGGAGCTTTGCGTTTTTGGCATTGCGGAGCCGGAGGATGGTTCTGCTTGTACTCGCCCGCCCATCTAGTTGAATGACGATAATAGGAGGGCTGCAGATCAAGAGATCTTCCACCCGGTTCACAGTGCCAAAGCCGACCACTTCGTTATCAACCACCACGCAGACGAGTGATTGGTGACGAAGGATCTTGGAGCCAGCGTGATCATCTGTGAGGTACGCTTTCCTGTCCTTCGGGGGGATGCGCTTCAGAGATGGCAGCTCGTCGACACACTCCAATGTTATTCCCCACAGCATCTTCCGATCATCAGTGCCATGATAAACGCCTTTGAGTATGACACCGTCTATCAGGTTAGCGCGGTGGCGCTTGACGTTCTTTCCTTCCAGTGCTTGAAGTTCTTCTCTCATCTCCGCTATCATGTCTTCACGAAGAAGGCGAAATGTGTTGTCGATATAATCCGCGGTACGAGTGCTTTCTCCGGATTCATCTTCTAACTCCGAGCTACGGCGCAGGAATGGTAGCTGTTTGGATCTAATTTCGTCGGCTGTGGGAAGGATAGCGATATCGCGAAAATTGACAAAATCATTGTCATGTCGTCCACCTGGGCCATTGGCAGCCGGGGGAGGGGCTGAGGAGCCATACGTCGAAAGGATATGCTTAATCTTCTCTCCAATAAGGCGGACTTCCAAGTTTTCAGAGCCTGTGAGTTTTGGGAGCACATTTGGCCTGCCAGCTAGTTCGAGATAGGGTGTTGTGTCGTGGTTGGAGAGGTTCAATAGCCGAAGGAGGAGGCTAGCGAAGGCACGTTGAGCTTTTTCAAGTAGCTCTCCACGAGCAAAAGCGTGGCTAAACACCGACCAGAAGAAATCTGGTTCGACTATTTGGATAAACAGGTGATCTAGCACGTTGCTGCTGATGCTTGTGGCCTGGAGGAGATATACAAGAACATCAGCACCAATGCCATTCATAAAATCTGCCGACAAGTCCAGTCGCATCGCCTCCTGCACAATAGAGGGTCCTTTTGATTCTCCCACTATCTTGCTTACGCATACCGCAACATCTGGTTGGGAACATATAGAATCGAGAAACAAGTGACAGTTTCGTGGCTCGATAGGGACTTTGCCCTTGAGAACATCAAAGAACCGTTTGTTCAGCAAGGCCACTCGTCGATCAGACATTTTCTGGGTGTTCTTGGGTGGCGGCAGTGGTGTGGAGAAAAGAATACGTTCGAGATTGGGTGATGATAGACAGGCGTGATAGTTTGAACTTAGAGGGTTAGACTTGAAGGGCACGTGTGATCAAAGAACAACAAACAGGATCTGCGCAAGCACCAGTTAGTATATCAAGCGAATCTTTAGGATAACATACCAAACATGTGAGGCGAAAGAGCGCTCAAGAAGGTCATATGTGGAGTCTGAGTTTGAGCCCATCGCCCAAGAAGCACTAGTAATACAGGGACCCTGGAACTTCATCAATACTTTATCAATCATCGACATCCGCGAGAGATATTTTTTGTGCCTGGTTGACGCCCTGGCCAAGGATTACGGTGTACTCCAAGGCTAGCGCTCACTGTTGCTCTACAAAGTTTTCAAGTTGTCTCAATGCCTGCCACTGCGCCACTACCATAGATGAATGATGATTATAAGTATTCGTTCGAACCTTTAGATCCTTATAAGAGGTTGGTTGTGTGTTTCAAGGTTGATTGGTGTTTCGAAGTCTCACAGGTTTCAACCGCTCACCGCTCGCTGGTTACCGTTACATTCTGGGTTGTTCCGGGGGATGTTTGTCCCGATTTATTCCCGTCCACTGTTAACTGTAAATTTATCCAGATCTAGTGAAAGAATGTGAACAAGGCCAAGGCTGGAAGCTTTCGAAAGGAGAGGCATGACGGCGGTATAGGTAGTGTGGGGGGTAAAACTACTTGGCTTTAGTTTTGCCGGTTATAACTGGCAAAACCGGTTGTTTTGCCAGGGTGGCAAAACTTGGCAAAACTCTAGGCGCTTAGCTAGGTTATGTAGACTATGTGTATGACATTCCTAGTGGTGACATCAATATTAATGTCACCTGTGACTCCCACATAAGTACCGTAATTATAGGTGATAATGCATGGGTTTCGCACGTGTAAGATGAGGTGGATACAGCAGATCACCGCCTCCTTCAATATCTCGTCAATAACGAGCAACTTTATATAGCGTTGTAGGACTATAAGCTTGGGTGCCACCGGCATATCGGCAAACGTGACGTGTTCCCGGCATCAGATATAAATATCCAAACCTTCGAGCTCGCTGTGTGACATGATGAGCTCGCATATCTTACGTCCAAGTGATCGGATTGAAAGCGGATTTTGACGATACATGCACAGGTAAATGGGTTGCATTCGTTGGTAGACTAAACTAAGGCAATGGAAACTACTACTACTCATCACCATCCTCTTCATCAGACGACTCTACAAATTCAGCGCTTTTTGGACCTTGCAGAAGCTGGGCTGGATTCATTTTTGCTCTCTTCGACGACCTTTCATTCTTATTTTGTTTACCTTTGCGCTTCCGAGGTACTCCAGCATCTGAACACTTTTTTCGCGGCTTGCGAATGACTTCTCCAGCCGAACGGCGTGTTTCGAGTTCGGCAGTGTGAGCTTTAATTTCTGCTGGTGAGAGAACGGTCCAGTAACACGTCCGAGCCTTGAGTGCATCTCGAAGTTTGCGAATGTCGCCAACGGTCCTGATGTTGGAAGGGCTAATGAAATTAACACCATGGGGCCACCCCACTAGGCGCACCCCATATGTCTCAACGATGGCTGTATCGTAGTTGTTATAGTTCATGACGATATCCTTTTTTCCGGTCACTGCGACTGTAAACAACGTTAATCGAGGACAGCACATGTAAAACAAGTTCTTACTCACCAAGACCACGGACAATCATCTTACGTACCTGCTTCCGTACTGTTTCCAAAGAGTCCCGTTCGTTGATATCTGTAGAGTATTGAATGAGCTAGTATACAAAAATGTGAAGGACTTACTTTGATTCTGGGTGCATGCCCATTGCTCATATTGCCTGAGGAAATCAGCCATAGGATGCTCATACACGTCCTCCCAGAAGTCTTCCGAGTTGTCTGTTCCATGCATTGCACTTTGAACCGTATCGTTAATGTGGCCACGAACGACAAATAGTGTCGCATAGATGCCACTCCGAACTTGCAGGCTATCCAGCTTCGAACGATTAAACCGTGAGTTGAGTTCATTGTAGCGGGTTGGGACAGACTCACCTCCTTGACAATCCTATCCGTTGTAGCTACAACGTCACACGCAGCTGCCAAATTGTTCAGCCGAACACCAACCACTTTCTTTGCGCGATGCTCGTCGAGTGCCGAAATGTAAGTGACCTTTTCTTCGCTCGTCAAGTGTTTCGTCTTAGGGTCACTTGCGACCATTTCGCGGAGCTCTGGCAACGAATAACGAGACCCTACAGGTAGGCCTAATTGACATAAGATAAGCGTTGTAATACCTTCAAGTAAATGTGTTTTGCTTACCTGCATTCATCTCCTTTGACTTAGCGTGCACAAGCGCATTTTTCAACTGCGTCTTGCGTGAATTGCGATAATGTGACTGACCCCCGATGATGTCATTAATTTTCTTCGCAGTCACATCGTGAGCTCACGCAAGCACCTCAATCTTTGTTTGCTGTTCCTCCAGGTATTCAGCGACAGCATCATGTAAGCGTTTCTTTTTCTCCATCGTCTGATCCATTTTGATCTTTCGAGACGCCTTCTGTGCATCTGTTAGTCGAGGTGGTGGTGTCCGAGGGCGAATGATGGCTCGCGTCGGGTTTCATGCAGCCCAGGTGGATGTGTTTGCTTCGCGTTGGAGTGACTCTTGCACTCCTCCACTGGCGTCCGGCACCTCTGAGTGGGTGGGACTTAGCATGCCTTCATCACAGATTTCAGAGGGGTTCGGTGATGGTGTGTGAGCAGGGGGGGAGCTTGTGCCAGCAACATGTGGGGGAGGAGGGAGCTCTGGAAGTTGGCGGTTTGTAGCCGCTATGTCGTAAGTGAGAGCTGCAATTTCATTGCTAGTGAGCGGCATAGTGTATAAGGATGGATCATCCCAGTTGATCTCGTCGATCGAGGGAATATGACCTTCATCCGTGGCAAGCAAATCCGAAAGCTTCCCGGTCGAGATAAAATTGCCATTGGCGTCGAAATCATCAGCTGAATAGAGGTTACTCATACTTGAAGCTGTACGCAGAAAATTTGTAAGTGCAGACACGAATTTCAAATGAATGATAAAAAAACACGGGCGTTGATGGACTTCATATCAAATAAACAATGCGTGTCGCGTCGTGAGCACCCTATCATTGAAAGCCAATTTTTCAAAGGATCCAGCGGAAATCGGTGTAAGATCTTGAGGTTGACATCCATTTGAAACCGCTAAGGTTACACATGTATCTCAGATTCGAGCTGATCATGATTCAGACATACCTTCAAAATGTGTTTCAGGTCTCCATGATATAATGACAAAGCGCAGCAGCGATGACACATGGGCCTTTGGGTCCACATCAACAAGTTCCATCCAGTATGTGGCGAGAGTCAGGTCGGGCAGTTGTTTTGCAGTTCACAAGGGTAACATACAATTTATCGCCTGGTTCAAGGTCTGGTATAGGCAAATCGTGCAGATAACGGAGGATCAACGGGGGTTTTATTTCAGTGAGGAAGAGTGGTGAAATAATGCTATCCATGTCGGTGCCTAGGCGAAGAAAGTTCGAGTCCAAGTGGGACCTCTGTTCAAGGTCAATTCTTCCCTAAGCAGGAACAAGTACCAAAGAGACAGTTCCATTGACTTGATGACGGGGCTTGTGCATGACGAGCATGCCGCTTTGCTTGACCTGGTGGAACTTGAAATCCATCTTGAATGTAGCCTAGTTGAAGTCGTCAATCTTGCTGACAGATAATAAGAACTGTTGACCGTAGGTGAATAATTCCAGTATACTGTTCAATGATGGGGATGCAGATGGCTTGAGACGCACATACGCCAGAGTGATGCACTGAGTACTACTACATGGACCAACAACAGTCTACAACAATTCCCTAATATAGAATCAAGATGAGTCTTCCGCACAAGAGGTGGCGATCCTACAGAATCCTACTTGTACCTTTCAATCGGATCTCACAGCGTTGTCAACCAATATTGCCTGGCTGCCAACCTACATTTTATCGATGATTTTGAACATATACCTGGAGATCGTCTCAGATCATCCCTTCTTCCTTTATTTTTTCAACGGCATGGTACGCTCAAGAGTCGAATCCCTCGCATTGGCATTGGCCTATCTAATATTCTTCCCAAGGGTCGCTGAGGCAAGAGTAGATCCTGCAGTCCTGCGTCGAAGCTGCAGATGGCCACAGAGCGTTGGCTTGCAAAGCCAGGGTGAGTCGGACGTATTGGGTCATGAGTCCTGCTTACCTGCCCTCTGCCCTCACTCCAGAGTCCGAGACACTCAAAACGCGAAAGCTCGTATTTGAGTCGCTTGGTGAGTCTATACCTATTCCTAAGTCTTCTTTGCACTGAAACGGTTTATTGTAGCAATAGGGCAAAGTGAGGATGCCTGCATACAGCGGTGTACTGACTTGCAACTGACTCACGCACAGGAAAAAATTAGTTCAAGCCCAGGATATGCCCATCACTGCCATTGTATCCCCCTCGGACGATGAAGAATATTATGACCCTACCAAAACTGTGCTCACAGACGATGATCCCAAAGTCATGCTCACAAACGACGATCTTCATCTCCACAACTCTCTCACCATGACTGAGGCCGTGCTCACAGACGACAATCTACCTAACATCCACAATTCCCCGATACTGCAAACCATTGATGAAGAACTGTATAATGATTTTTCATTCGACGGCGACGACTCTGTGCTCATGATGGACAATGACATACCTTGTTCCTGTGACTCTCCGTCACTACAATCGATTGAGATCCTGGTTGGGAGATGGCAAAAGAGTGTTGGTAAATGGCCGAAGGAGTGGCCATCCGAAGATATGTGGAATGAGGCATTCAACAAAGTGCTTGCTCGCGCTCAGGCCAAGGGGAAGCATGCCCTATTCCTGGAGCAGTGTGCAGAGCATGCTTCAGAGGGGAGGTCGCTACTGGACACCATCAAGGACACTGTGCACACCCACTGCCCATGTTGCAAGGAGCGTCTTAAGTACGATATAATTTTACTGTACGATTTACTGGTTGGCATCATCTCGGAGGTGGAATTTTTTGAAGTGAAACTACTGGTAGACACAGACTGTGACTAGCAGTATATTATCTATGTAATTTCAAGCGTCCAAACGTCAAACATGGTGTGAATGCCGAGTGAACACATAACATGCAATATTGAACATGTAGCGAACAGATGGTGAATGAATAGCGAACAAAAATAGCGAACGGATAGTGAACAGATAGTGAACGAATAGCGAACGGATAGTGAACATGCACCTTCAGATGCTCGGGATTGTGACTAACACCCTGTTGCAAAAAATTGAAGAAGCAGAACACTTCGGTCACCCAAACATGATATGTATTATTGGGCCGAAGCTCAAAGGATCTGTCGTCAGTGGTGGGGAGCATTTACGACATTTAGAGCACTATTGTTGCATGATGTAACGTGCCAGTGAATTCATGTAATACGGGTACTACTAGTATGTACTTTACACAACACTTAGGGTGCTCGTCATTGCACAGCTTGTCTTGTCCGACAAGACAAGCTGTGCAATGAGAGTCAGTACTACGTTACACATAATAGAGTCCTTGATGTGCTATACAGAATACCAGAGTGAACAAAGCCCTGTCAGTATCACGCTCCACATAACAAAGTCCTTGATGTGCAGAATACCGTGACACTGTTTCATCAGACTACAAGTACCATGCATACTCTTCTTGATCAGTCAAACAAGGAAGCCATACAAGAACAGTAGGAGCAAGGAAGAATTGCATGTATTCACTCTACTACAGCTTGTAATATTGACTACATAGTATTCAAAACCGGTACTGACTCATGGTCTCCGACAAGTCTTCAACCTGTGACCACAAGTCGTCCGAGCCTATAGACAACGTCGAGGAAGCAGGGGATCCAGAGGATGGGGGAGATCTAGGTGAGTTTGGAGGCCAGAATGGGCCACCTGGCATTGGGATTGCGCGGACCCTGCCCTCGTTATATTTGACGGTGTATACGTCAAGAGCTTCCTGGAAAGATGCATACTTCTTCTGAACACTTCCGCTAACAAAATTTGTTCGCTCCGCGACATCAGCCCTAAGATGAATCCTGAATTAGTAATTATCAGTGAAAGAGAGGGCGCAACACCCACCAATGATAAAATACACCAACTTCTTGCCCAACGGTGATCACCCAGAAGCCTTCCGGTTTCAGCCCGGCTTGTGGTGGAGGGATTTCGTCTGGGATTGGAACAAGTGAAACCCTGGAGGGTATCTGGGTAGTCGTAAAGGGGACAGGTTGGGATGGGGGGGATGGGACTGCCGCTGAGTACAAGGGTGCTTGGGTTGTTGAGGGGGCAGAAGGAGGCGCCGCCGTTCCAATTCTTCCGCTGGGTATATTGTTGCGCGTCGATTGTGCATGTAAAGATCTTGACAATGCAATCGACTCTTCTGTAGTCTTGCGCTTCCAGGTGACAGTATCAAACGATGAATCTATGATGGGTGATGTGAGTATTTCACAAATATTAGAACGAATGAGATATCTACCTGTGAGGCTCATACCACCAAGCAAATTCTGTAGATCTTGGATGTGATCATGCTGGGAGTCAGAGCAAGTCGACGGACGGCTTGACATGACGGATGTGATGAGGTGTGGGGACCATTTGCAACACTACCGATCGTCAGTCACGTGGATTGGAAAGACATTCCTTCACTCACATAAAAGCAACATAGATAATGCGAAACAACGGAGGACGCCAGCAAATTCGAAGTAATCTCTCCTTGCGATCCATCCGGCACATTGGATCGTCGAGAGAAAAAAATGGGCTGCCTGTCAACCGTAGTGTATCGAAGGTGCTCAGGCACCGGGATTTGGTGGAGCAAGCAGCGAGCTCCAATGAGCAGCGGCAAGCACGCCTGCAAGGTATGTGATGTTAGCTCAAATAATTTAAAAAAACTCACCTCTGGTAAAGCCATGACTTTGGGCGAGCGTAGGGCTCTTGAAGCGCTGAAAGAGGTCAATAATACCACCATTGAAGACTGGCAGGAAGACTGCAATGACATGAGCTTTGGCGATGTCTGGAATGGGACCGAACCACTCGCCATCAGTCATGCTGGTGGCAAGTTCACTGACCTTGCAAGAGAGGTTTTGGGAGATTTCTGGAAAATGTGAGTGTTAGTGAGTGTTTACCGTTGATACTGTGTGACATACCTCTGTGAGCAGAAACAATCGTGTTCGACGCGTGGATCACCGTACTCGTCATGATCGTGTCCTCCGCAAAAACAAGGCATTTACAGAACAGATGCCTGTAATGACCGACGCCTACCTTGCCTGGAGCCTCGAAAAATCTAAGGAGAAGGTTAAGAGTTTTTTTGAGAGATTGCTGAATGCAGACCTGGAGAGGGATTCGGACTACGGTCAATGGTCAATCAGTGTGATTGACGTGTTCTGTAAGTGATCTGTTGTCGTTTGCTTACCTTTGATATCAATGACGGCATGCTCATTGTAGACGCTGAGAAAGTAAGTCTTCGAATCTTACCCACAGACACCACCATCGCCTCTGCACTGGTTCGTCAAGGCGTGATGCCATGCTCGCCTATATCACCCACTGTAGGCATTACAACAGAAGCCCTTGAGTTATACCGTGTGGCACATCTCAGAAGTCCTCATCTGTCCATCCAGGCCTTCGTGAAAACTGTGTGCGACTTGCAGGGGGTAACTATTCCTGTTTCTCTACTTATTACGCTGATCATACGCAGGTGGAATTCCACAGACATCTATCACACCAATTTTCTATTGCATTCGACCTGTACCTTCAAATTCGACGCTCTGTGGCAGCCATTGTATCTGAATCGCTTCAACGCGACTCACCTGACTGGCGCCTTAAGCATGCGTGTCCGGCATGCATGTATGAACTTAATGATGAAGAAAAACTAACATTCAGACTACTATATGCCATGGACGGTAACGACTCCTTAAAACGAGTCCTTCAGAGATCTCTTGATCATCATGCCGATGACTCGCTGCCTCCTTCATCCAAACTTCCCACAGGTCAACAATTCACAAGCGATCGATACCTATCTCGCACATTTGTAGACCGGTATTCTCGGGACTCAGACTCGGCACTAACTACCACTGCAGGTGATGAGGAGGATGCAGGTGCCGATAACTCTTGTGCCAGACAGTGGAAAAATATGGATGATGCCAAAACGAAGAAGGCTTGGGGGATATATGATGAAACGGGTATATTCGTGGCAGTGTGCCGTCATGGATTTCTACTACTTGTTGCAGACATGGTACAGAGTGGTGAACTGTAAGTGATGTCTATTTATACATATATCTAGCTACTAACGAGTCTTTGGATAGTGCGAAGTATCCGTTGGCTGTCGTTTCAAAGTTGCTGGACGTATTTGGGACGCGATTGGGAGGTGGGTATGACATTGGTTGTCAGTTCAAGACTACACTTGACAACAGCCCCCTTGGACCACTCGCACGTTCACTTCAACACACCTGCCTGGTTGGCGCCTTCCACGGCCATGCCCACAGACGGTTATGTCAACTTTTTTCACTTACAACCTACATCAAAGGTCTGGGCCTCGAGGATCTTGAAACATGCGAGCGGACTTTCTCAAAATCGAATTCCCTGGCTTCAGCACTACGTTATGCTAGCGTATTTCATCGCCAACAAGCTATCGACTCTTATTTCGAGCACAACGACGACTTCGAAGTGTATGCTAACCTTTGTAAGTGACCTGACGACACGTGACATTCGTTTACTAATCACCCTGCTAGCCGATTTTTTATACAACAACTACAAGCAAGCATTAGACATTCTCCATGATGGTAATGCAGCACTGCCAAAGCTTATGCAAGATCTGAAAGTTGGTGATGCGAGCGTTTTCGAACGCTGGTTGGAAGATGAAAAGGCCTATCTTGTCAGTCTAACGCGGGAGCCTGTAGAAGAAACGCTCCATATGGAGTATTGGCAGAGGCTGGTCAATCTTGCAGCAAGCAGGTGAGTTGTGGTACGTACCCCACTATTACTGGCTGACAAGTTTCGTTCAGTGACGCTCTCGATGCTGCAATGGCAGCATTCGAATTACCTTCTCCCGCGGATGCTGCATTATACGAGACGCAGGTCAGACGTACCCGCAAAGCTGAAAGTGCGCGTCGTCACGCTCAGGAAGACCATGAGAGAAATCTCAAAATGGTGCAAGCACTGGAGTGCAAACTCGAAATCATGGAGCGGTGGGTTCCCAGAGACGTAGAGTGGCAGACTGCAGGAAGGCTGGTGGCTAACAGGAAGTACCAGCGGGCACTAGATCGTCTCGAGGGTCTTATCGTCGCTTGGATCTTCAAACTGTCGAAGATGAATAGGGCAGGGACAGGTAAGTCTCCTACTACACATGGAGTTGCGACTACTGTTTGGATTCAGGCTATAAACTACGAAAACATATCGCTAAGGCATTACAGGTTCGCTCCGTCGCTATCAGGTCAGCCCTCAACACATACAATAGTATTGCTAGGATGCTGTATCCTCCCCGCTCAACACTGAAATGGGAGGAGGTTGTTGACTACGCCTTTCTTGCCGACTTCGACCTCCTTCGTGACACACGTGTGGACATCTCCGAGCGCCCTTGGTCATCTGCTGCTGCTCGTAGCACAATGGACCTCCACTTCAAAGTGTGTCGGGCGCGTGAGGAGATCAAACGCCTCGATATTGAGGTGCGACGCCTGGTGACCTACATACGGGATGAAGAAAATTATCTACGGGAATGTGAGGACCAGTTGAAGGATACCAGCCCGGCCCTGGCACATCAAATCTCCATCCACCAAAATACTCGAGGACGCTTTAACTCACGACATCTCAACCGGCTTCATGAAATATCGAAGCTTCCATATTTCAGTGGGACGCTAACTCCTGGTGTAAGCGCTGACACATGTCCCGGGGAGAGCGCGAGCATACCTAATGCGCAGATCCCTGCCCGCATGCTTGTTGAACCCCTGCCCATTGATCACACTGCATCTGCCTTGGACCCAGATACCCAGGATGATCTGGATGATGAAGAGGAGGAGGAGGAAGAGGTAGCAGAGCAAGCATCGAGGAGTTTACAAGATGTCCTCCTTGTTGCTGATGACTTTTCACGCCTCGGAATTCATAGCGATGTTGAAGAAGAGTAGTGTAATCGTTTGTACATTGTAAATGTACTCCCTATGTGTGATAATCATTGCCTGTGCACGTATCGTCAAGATCCGCTTTCAATCCGATCACTTGGACGTAAGATATGCGAGCTCATCGTGTCACACAGTGAGCTCGAAGGTTTGGATATTTATATCTGATGCCGGGAACACGTCACGTTTGCCGATATGCCGGTGGCACCCAAGCTTATAGTCCTACAACGCTATATAAAGTTGCTCGTTATTGACGAGATATTGAAGGAGGCGGTGATCTGCTGTATCCACCTCATCTTACACGTGCGAAACCCATGCATTATCACCTATAATTACGGTACTTATGTGGGAGTCACAGGTGACATTAATATTGATGTCACCACTAGGAATGTCATACACATAGTCTACATAACCTAGCTAAGCGCCTAGAGTTTTGCCAAGTTTTGCCACCCTGGCAAAACAACCGGTTTTGCCGGTTTGCCAGTTATAACCGGCAAAACTAAAGCCAAGTAGTTTTACCCCCCACACTACCTATACCGCCGTCATGCCTCTCCTTTCGAAAGCTTCCAGCCTTGGCCTTGTTCACATTCTTTCACTAGATCTGGATAAATTTACAGTTAACAGTGGACGGGAATAAATCGGGACAAACATCCCCCGGAACAACCCAGAATGTAACGGTAACCAGCGAGCGGTGAGCGCTTGAAACCTGTGAGACTTCGAAACACCAATCAACCTTGAAACACACAACCAACCTCTTATAAGGATCTAAAGGTTCGAACGAATACTTATAATCATCATTCATCTATGGTAGTGGCGCAGTGGCAGGCATTGAGACAACTTGAAAACTTTGTAGAGCAACAGTGAGCGCTAGCCTTGGAGTACACCGTAATCCTTGGCCAGGGCGTCAACCAGGCACAAAAAATATCTCTCGCGGATGTCGATGATTGATAAAGTATTGATGAAGTTCCAGGGTCCCTGTATTACTAGTGCTTCTTGGGCGATGGGCTCAAACTCAGACTCCACATATGACCTTCTTGAGCGCTCTTTCGCCTCACATGTTTGGTATGTTATCCTAAAGATTCGCTTGATATACTAGTGGGACTCAGAGTAGATTTTTTAAAGTCGCTAAAACATAACTAAGACTCGGTAAACTTTGAAAAAACTCGGCCATAGACGGCCGGCATAGATCGGAGTTCAAAACAAGACTTAAGCATTTCTGAGAGATAATGGGGGATATTGGGGGTAGCGCATATGATAGAGAATGTAGATATACGTAGATATGTCGAAGTAATTAGTCTGTCAGCCTCCAAACAACGAATGATCACAGGGACCCATCCCACAATTGCGCGAGTGAACAAGTGTCACGAGGAGAGGGGAAGGGAGCTGAGCCAAACACCTCGCGACTGTGGTGTGTTGGCGTCTGGAGCTTCCGCGGGAGAAGGAACATGGGTTTGTCCACCGGAGGGGGAGAGCAGGAAGCCGCGTACTGCCGCTTGGGGGACTGTCAAGGCTAATGACACGACGACGGGAGGGGTCAAGCTCCATCCCTTCGTCATCATCCATGTCAGCGTCCCCCCCGCCCAACATCCCCAGCGCGTTGCCAAGGGGGGCAGAAAAAAGATCGTTTTCGTCAGCGTGGAGGTCGTCATCGAGGTCACTGTCTGGATCGTCGATTGGACTGCCCCCAGCGCCGGAAAAATGATGAGGGGGTGCTGTGAAGGGGGGGGATGCAGAGTATTTGGAGGGGCATGCTGAGCGCCCGTGGGACCAGGCCGAATGCTTGGAGGAGCGCGCTGAGCGCTAGTGTCAGGTGGGCTCCAGAGAGGGAGCTGAGGGTCTGAGGGAAGCGGCTGATGGTTTTGGAGAGGGAGCTGAGGACCAGGTAGATTCATAGAGGGACCAGCCCCCACGCGTGGACGAACGAGCGCAGAGAAATCTGCAGCGCCATCAGGAGGTATAGGATGACGAAGAAGCAGGGAAAGATCTGGGAGCGCATGGAAATCTGCAGCGCCATCAGAAGGTATAGGATGGTGAAGAAGCCGGGAAAGATCTGGGAGGGGCATCCTCATATCCGGGGTTGTTGAGGCCAATGGGCAGCACAGTGGGGATGGTAGGTTGCTCGCTGTCATGCAAGGTGAGCGAGACTTAGCACGCTGACCGTGGTAAGATTTCAAACTCCGATTGAAACTCCGCTTATCAGCGCACATCAGCTAGGGGGGATGATAAGGGAATCATCTCTCGATCTTGAGCTCTCACCATGCCTCGCCCATCCACCAGGCAAGATCTTCTTGGTGCAGTTGATAAAGCTGCACTGTCATTAGCCCAACTCCAATATCAGCAGGTGTTGGAAGCTCAGGAGTCAAACTCTGACTCCAGCTTCAATTCCAATGCTGATTCTAACTCGGATTCAACCATGGACATCACCTCCTCACCCACCCTTTCCTCCAACACCACTAGTGAATTTTCTGATGAGTCCAATGACTCTGACGATATTGCTATACGTTATAATCGTCTTCAGCACCGAATTGCGGCACTTCGCGATGAGGTCGCAAGGGCTCGTGTCCTCAACAAGCCAGATGAACCTCCCCCACGAGCTCCCCAGCTGCACATGCTTGTTCATCATGAGAAACACCGCCCTTACCTATTTCGCCAGAAGCTACGTGTTGACCCTATCATTTTTGACGATATTCTCGATCAAATCTCTGATCATCAAATATTTTTCAACCAATCCAATAATCCCCAGCTTCCCATTTCCATCCAGCTTGCTATCTTCCTCAATCGTGCTGGCCACTATGGCAATGCGATTTCTCTTGAGGATGTTGCCCAATGGGCAGGTATAAGTGTCGGGTCAGTTGTGAATTGCACAAATCGTGTGATGATTGCACTGCTTGACCAGCATGACAATTTTGTTGGTTTTCCGCACCCTGATTCAGAGGATGCTGAGCTTGCTCGGGAATATGCACAGTCCAAGACTTGTCCCGAGTGGCGCAATGGCATTCTAGCTGTTGATGGCACCACAATTGATCTCTATGCCAAACCTGCTCATTTTGGTGAGACATTCTATGACAGGAAATCTAACTATTCCCTTGGCTGTCAGGTATTTTTTTCCCCTCCCCTCATGGTCAACAATTAAATATTTTTAGGCAGCTGTTATGCCTCATAACCTTATCATTGTCGACTATGCTCTTGGTCATCCCGGCAGTGTCCACAATGCCTATGCTTTCCGATCAACTCGTCTTTATCAACAGCACGAAGCCCTTCTGCCAGATGACCATTGGATTTGGGCTGACAGTGCATACCCACTTGAGAAGTGGTGCATAGTCCCTTTCAAGAAGCCCCGTAATGGAAGGTTGACTAAGGACCAGAAGACATTTAATTATCATCTTTCCACGGTGTGCTCATATTTTTGTGATTTTTTGTGATGGTTTGGTGACTGATTTTTATTTTTATTTAGGTTCGTGTGCGTGTTGAGCATGCATTTGCTGCTCTTAAGGGGCGGTTTCAATCCCTTCGAGAGCTTCGCTTCAATATTCACACAGAAAGAGAGCTTCAGATTGCTGTCCATTGGATTATGTGTTGCATCATCTTGCACAACATGATCATTCGATTTGAAGCACACCATCGCCAGCAGAACCCGAAATTCCGTCGTTCTCAGAGGTGGGCTGAAAGGGAGGCCAGAGAATTTGCAGCTCAAGAGAGGGAAGATCCTGATGGAGATGAAGTTGTGGGTGATAGGTCATATGAGGGTACTCCAGGGCAAGCTTCCCGTTTGAGGATGATGGATCAACTGTTTGACAGTCCTCACTCAAGAGCTCAACACAGGGAAGGGTAGCTTGCAGGGAACAGAATCATATTGGCAACCATAAGGTACATGTACTACTACAAGAGATTCAACAGATGTATCAACAGATGTATATAAAAAAACAATCAAGCAGCTAAAGTTAACATGACAGCAATGAAAAAAAACGCGAAAATCACAACACATATTCAGGCTGATGGTGACGAGGATGAGGGACCAGCACCTGCGGTACGGATCATCATCTCATATTGGATCCTAAGGCGCCAGGTCTCAGCCTCCTTTTCCTGCAGGGCAGCTGCAGCCTGGAGGCGCTGAATCTCCTTGTCCTTGGCCTCTTGCTCGCGTTGATGCGTGGTGGCCGAAATGAGGACTTCGTGTGAAAGACTTTCACGGCGCCACTGAAGATCCTTCTTCTGCGCTTGGTAGTTCATCTTGATGGCATAGCGCTCGTTCCTCGACTCCCGGCGCTCGGAGATGTCGGTCTTCATGCTCCGGATGTCCTCGTTGATGATGTTGAGGTCATCCGCCATGTCCACTACGGAGGATCGCTTCTTCTTCGAGCTGGCCGAGCTCCGCGGCTTCGCAGACAGCGACGTCTGGGATGCCGTTGGCGATGCACAATAGTCGGTCGATGCAAAGGACGAAGATGCCGTGGACGAGGGAGTGGAACGGCTGCGTGATATCCCCGACGACGACGCAAACGAGGAAGGTCTACGTGGCACCTGGCCACCAGGGGAGGCGGAGCCAAATGCCTCGCGACTGTGGTATGTCGGCGTCTGGAGCTTCCACGGGAGAAGGAACATGGGTTTGTCCACTGGAGGGGGAGAGGGGGAAGCGGCGTACTGCCGCTTCTGTCCCACCAACCTGGGGGGACTGTCAAGGCTAATGACACGACGACAGGAGGGGTCAAGCTCCATCCCTTCGTCATCATCCATGTCAGCGTCCCCCCCGCCCAACATCCCCAGCGCGTTGCCAAGGGGGGCAGAAAAAAGATCGTTTTCGTCAGCGTGGAGGTCGTCGTCGAGGTCACCGTCTGGATCGTCGATTGGACTGCCCCCAGTGCCGGAAAAATGATGAGGGGGTGCTGTGAAGGGGGGGGGATGCAGAGTATTTGGAGGGGCGTGCTGAGCGCCCGTGGGACCAGGCCGAATGCTTGGAGGAGCGCACTGAGCGCTAGTGTCAGGTGGGCTCCAGAGAGGGAGCTGAGGGTCTGAGGGAAGCGACTGATGGTTTTGGAGAGGGAGCTGAGGGTCTGGGGGAAACAGCTGGGGGTCTGGGGGGTGGGGGTGGGGGGCTGAGGGTTTTGAGGATGGGGCTGAGGACCGGGTGGGTTTGTAGAGGGATCAGCCCCCCCACGCGGACGAATGAGCGAGTAGTAATCTGCAGCGTGGTCGACTCCCGGCTGGGAGGTGAAGACCTTCGCGCCGATTGTTGGATTGGAGAAGAGGAATGGGTGGAGCTGGTCATACCAAGGGAACTCGAGTAGTACTTGTTCTTTAAATCAAAAAATCAAAAAAAAATATGAAAACAATGACGAAAAACTCACTGTGAAGATTGGCGGCCGCGTGTTCGTCAAGCGGGGTGACGCCAGCGCCGGTCTTGTTGAACTTATCGTGCTGATCCCTAAACAACTTCCTAAGACTTGAAATATTTAAATTAGTGGCGACAAATCTGAATAAAGGAGGCCACTTACGCAGTGCAGCGGTTGCCCACTGATACATCGAATTTTTTTGGGTCCTCAGCGTATAACGCTGAATATTCGGAGTCCTTCTCGAAGATCAGCTGCGACAAGATCCGATGGATGTCCCCTTTGTCCCTGCCAGAGGGACGCTCCTCAGTGCTAGAACCAGCGGTCTTTTTCCCCTCGTAGAAAAGAGTGCGTGCGTCGGAAGGATTATTGGTCAGGTGGGTCACGAGAGTGTCTGTGCGGTGGAGATCTTGGGCCCTGGTCCAATGGACAATTATCTTCGGTCCGGCAGCCTTAGGAGGCTGATTACGAGCGGAATTGGACCCACGTCCTCGAGATTTCCCTCTTCCACGGGATGCAGATGGATTTGGGGGCAGCTCCATCGCCTTTGGGCGAGTTCGAGCGTTTGCTTGAAGCCTTGCAGAACGGCGAACACGTTGGCGGACAGCAGGCATGGTGATTCAGACTCCGACTTCATGCCGGCCGACTCCATCTGTGCTAGAGCGCTTAGCCGGTGTTTTACCGAGCGCTCTAGCGAGTTTAGAACTCTACTCTGATTCCCACTACTAACTGGTGCTTGCGCAGATCCTGTTTGTTGTTCTTTGATCACACGTGCCCTTCAAGTCTAACCCTCTAAGTTCAAACTATCACGCCTGTCTATCATCACCCAATCTCGAACGTATTCTTTTCTCCACACCACTGCCGCCACCCAAGAACACCCAGAAAATGTCTGATCGACGAGTGGCCTTGCTGAACAAACGGTTCTTTGATGTTCTCAAGGGCAAAGTCCCTATCAAGCCACGAAACTGTCACTTGTTTCTCGATTCTATATGTTCCCAACCAGATGTTGCGGTATGCGTAAGCAAGATAGTGGGAGAATCAAAAGGACCCTCTATTGTGCAGGAGGCGATGCGACTGGACTTGTCGGCAGATTTTATGAATGGCATTGGTGCTGATGTTCTTGTATATCTCCTCCAGGCCACAAGCATCAGCAGCAACGTGCTAGATCACCTGTTTATCCAAATAGTCGAACCAGATTTCTTCTGGTCGGCGTTTAGCCACGCTTTTGCTCGTGGAGAGCTACTTGAAAAAGCTCAACGTGCCTTCGCTAGCCTCCTCCTTCGGCTATTGAACCTCTCCAACCACGACACAACACCCTATCTTGAACTAGCTGGCAGGCCAAATGTGCTCCCAAAACTCACAGGCTCTGAAAACTTGGAAGTCCGCCTTATTGGAGAGAAGATTAAGCATATCCTTTCGACGTATGGCTCCTCAGCCCCTCCCCCGGCTGCCAATGGCCCAGGTGGACGACATGACAATGATTTTGTCAATTTTCGCGATATCGCTATCCTTCCCACAGCCGACGAAATTAGATCCAAACAGCTACCATTCCTGCGCCGTAGCTCGGAGTTAGAAGGTGAATCCGGAGAAAGCACTCGTACCGCGGATTATCTCGACAACACATTTCGCCTTCTTCGTGAAGACATGATAGCGGAGATGAGAGAAGAACTTCAAGCACTGGAAGGAAAGAACGTCAAGCGCCACCGCGCTAACCTGATAGACGGTGTCATACTCAAAGGCGTTTATCATGGCACTGATGATCGGAAGATGCTGTGGGGAATAACATTGGAGTGTGTCGACGAGCTGCCATCTCTGAAGCGCATCCCCCCAAAGGACAGGAAAGCGTACCTCACAGATGATCACGCTGGCTATGATTGCCAACTGGTTCCACGAAACGCAAGATCTTGGTACGGATCACTCGGAAAACATGCGACTTCTATAGTGTCCCTGCTGACACTGTCATATTCCCCGCATAGTTATAGCCTTACCTTGTATATTATACAGCAATACATTTGTACTCGTTCCTTCCGTGAATTGACTGGTTGACCCTATTCTGGCACTGTTGCCCATGTTGCGTGACCTTATCTAGGTCCCTGCTAATACACCCTCACCCTCAACTACCATGGAGGACCAGTCGTTCGAACTCGAACACCTTCCCCTTCCCCTGCAAAACATCATACTTGCATTCAACCAGCTCAAAGAAGATGTTCGTGTTGCCTTACTCACGCAGCTCGGAGATGCTGCCCGACTCCAACTGCATGTCGAAGCATGCGAACATTTAAAAAATGACATTACTTTGGTGAGTCACACAACCATGCCACCTGTAGTACACTACTAAGATATTTCAGCATTGTGCTTTAGTCCCTGAGGCCACCTACATCACCATGAATGATAGCTTGAATGCTATGATCACGGACCTTGATGAAGGTAAAGACCGGTCAGCTGATGAACCCGACATGGCACCTATTGAGGTGGTCTCCACTATTCATACCCATCGACGTGGACGTCCTCGAATTGACATCGACCCAGAGGTTTTAGCTACAGCCCTTCAATTTGCAGGACCAACAAGGCTTGGTGCTCTTTTGGGTGTAGCACCACGCACTGTGCGACGGAGGGCACTAGAACACCAAATTGTTGAACCTGGGAATCCAGTTTATGTCGAGTTCACTGATGATGAAGGCGAGACACTTCGATATTATACATCATCTACTGCGGCACAGTCTTCACTCCCTGACAATGAGCTTGATGCTATCATGTTGCAGATTCTCACTCAGTATCCCCGCTTTGGACGTCGCATGATAGATGGCCAGTTACGCCACATGGGGGTCATTGAACCTCATTCTCGCATCCAAGCGTCATACTCTCGTGTTCATGGCCCGCCCATTGCTGCCTTTGGTGTGCGTCGCATTACTCGCCGAGTTTACAATGTAAAAGGGTACAACTCCTTGACACACCATGATGGACAGCATGGTATGTTAATTTTTATTATGATGCACATCAGACCATCATGATTTTATGGGTCTGATCTGGTGGAAGATTGTCATGCATGGTTTCATTGATGGATATTCTCGTTACATCACTGGACTCCGGCCGCACAATAACAATAGAGCAGTCACTGTCATGAATCTTTTTCGACAGATTGTTCATGTCCACGGTATCCAAGTCGTGTTCGAGGAGATCATGGGGTGGAAAATGTTGATGTTGCGAGATTTATGGATGAAACACGAGGGCATGGAAGGGGTTCTTACATTTGGGGCAGGTATTATGGACAGTACTTTGTAGATCAATCCACGTACTAAAATATTTAACAGAAGTGTACACAATATACGTATTGAGAGATTATGGGTCGACTTCACACAGGGCATCGGTTCCAAGTGGAAGAGTTTTTTTCAAGACCTCGAGGCCACCAGCGGCCTAGAGGCCGATAATATTCACCATATCTGGTTGCTTCATTTCCTGTTTCTTGAGATGTTGTGCAAAGAGGTTCATGGCTGGGCCGAGGCATGGAATAATCACCGAATGAGCATCCCTGAGCATGGCATGGCCAGTCCTCACGAAATGCGCTTCGTTAGCATGCTACAGCATGGTGCGCGGGGATTTCAAGATACTGCTACATTTCAACCGCCAGAGGAGATTCTCCAAGATGACGAGGCCATTGCGGAGTATGGCATTGATTGGAATGATGTCGAAAATCATCATATTCATGCACATCACCATACAGCGAACCAACTCATACACGATCCTCTTGGCAACAATCCATTTGTCGCGTATACACCAGAGACTCTCAACAATGTTCAAGTTGACGAGCCAAACTGCCCACTTACACAGGAACAGCTCCTGTATCTTCAGGAGGTTGCAGCTCAGTTTGTAGATGATGGAACAAATATTGCGAGGCAGAATATCTGGGAGAATGCATTAGCATTATGTATTCAACTACTAACTACGTAGATCTTGACCTGTAAAGTTATCTATGAGCCGAAGATAATGGTAGGGACCACAACGTGGGTAATATTGGTGGCAGAAAGGCCGAGTTGACGCAGATACCACGCATTGAGGCTGGGAAGGAATGCGCTATTGAAGGTATCAGAGAGAGTGCCGTTATGGATCAGCTGGAGCGTGCATAGTCTTGAGCCGTTCCATGGGCCCCTCTCGGAACATTGCTTGGTTAGAGGCCATAGCGGATGTACTAACTTTTCCGAGTACGAATCAAGGGCTGATGTGGCTTTGTCGAGCAGAAGAACTTTTGGGTTCCGAAGCAGTGTGCGAGCGATTGCTATACGTTCTGGATTATGACTTCAGCGCACAAAGAAAGGTATCCGTCATGGATGATACACACATTTCTGACCTCCCGACAGCTGCGATCCCTTGCCACCAACTTCAGTATTGAATTCACTAACATTATCATGTCAGTAAGCCTCGAGTTCTCGTAGTGTTGAGGTCTTACTCTGGAAGTGATTGAATAAAATCTAGTATGTTGGCACCATGGCAGGCAGTCTCAATCTCTTCGCATCAGAATGCCAGACAGTATTGATCACTCACAGTAGTCAGGGGGCAAAGAACTGTGGCGTTGCTTTCATCAGAAATTTCGTCGAAGTCGATACAGTTGTGAGGAGTCAGTGGAACGAGGAAACAAGTGATAGGGAGAGTGTGGGGGAGGGTAGATTTCGAACTTGTCAAGCCTCCAAATCGAGTACACATAGCCTCAAGAGAAGTGTAGTCACCGGAGGTCCAATGCTTTTAACGAGCAGATCTATTGCATGGCAAGGAGTATACAGACTGTACAGGGTAAATAGATAGCAATAGACCAGAGGGAAAGAAGGAAGCCGAAAGGATAGCGAACCGATAATCAAAATGAGTACAATCCGAAAAGATGTCTAGCCTAACCTGACAGTACCAGAGGGGAACAAGGATCTTGACTTTCATCATCTCGAGAGGACAAATGACGATGTTGTCAGCAAAGACCTCTACCAATGCGGAACCAGCGAGCTGCGATCCAGTGAATCGGAGTCGACTTTGATTGAGAAAACGGCAGAACTCACCCCAGAGCCTAAACTTCACCATTGTAGACGCCACGATGAACATCCATCGTTGGCTGAGGGAAATTGGGATGGCGACTTGCCAGCTTTGCGAAGGAAGAGCCTGCGCGAGGGAAAGGATGAGATAGGTAAGCTCGGGTTCGGGTGTGCATTCATCAAGGGCATCGACAACAAACGTCAGAGACTGACACCCGCACAATCTGAGTCGAAGTTTCCGGGGGGGTTGGAGAAAGGGACCCTCCATCTGGTTACAGAGAGGCGCGTCTGGGTCTAGTAGAGCATGATTGTTGTGGATCGCTCTGTTCACATCCTGCCAGATGCTTGGAAAATTGGTGGCAAGCTGATAGGCAAGCGTCGCAACGTTTGGTGTGCTTTTGCAAGAAAAAGAATGTTCCCGCTAGCCGCATTTCGACAATCGTCTCCTCTGTCACTTTTAGACCTTTCATCCTCTCGGCTACGGTGAACACGACGGCACACTTTCCATCACGAAGAGCCTGTGCAAGGGAAAAGATGAAATCGGTGAGCTCTGGTTCGGATGGGCATTCATCAAGCGCATTGATAACAAATGACAGAGGTGGACATCTGTGCAATCTGAGTCGAAGTTTCCGGAGGGGTTGGAGAAACAGAGCCTCCATCTGGTCGCAGAGAGGTGTGTCTGGGTCTAGTAGAGCGGGATTGTCGTGGATAGTTCTGTTCACATCCTTCCAGATGCTGGGGAAATTGGTAGCAAGCTGGTAGACAAGCGTCACAAAGAAATATCCAGCTGTGCACCATTTGGTGTGCTTGCGCGAAAAAAGAACGTCCCCGCTAGCCGCTTTTCGACATTCGTCTCTTCTATCACTTTTAGACCTCTCATCCTCTCAGCCACTGTGAACGCAACAGCAGACTTTCCGACGCCTATGGTGCCATGCAGCCAAACGAGCTGATTTTTCTCTGTGTCGTCCATAAATCCGTGGATGTATTCAATGAGATCCACCCGGGTCCCTTCCAAACACTTCGGGTGGGGCTGACGTTCACAGGAGTTATATTGAGCACCCATGACAGCAACTTGGGACAGCATCATCCAAGTTCCTTCAAGAGCTGTCAAAAGGGTCAGAAAGCGAGAGGGACAAGAGTGAGAGACTGACATTGTTCCGCTTGAAAGTACGACCTTCTAACAGATTCGAGGTATGTCACTCGAGGAAAAAGTGCCATGTGCTCAGTATGACACATCTGTTAGCTAATTTTTCGTACTGGTACGACATTTTGATCAGCTTATCAAACACGTTGAACAACTGCTACAGCAAAGCTGAAGATGGTGTTGGATGTGAAAAAGACCAACCTACTAAGTCAACTGTTTGAATTCCTTATCACAATGGATCACAATGAAAGCATAATTTAGGTCATATCTATCAAGCAGTGGTTGGGGGTCTGACAGGTGAGAACCAAACAAACATGCTTAGCGAAGCTGATCACTCCCACTTTCCATACTGGTGTGGGGCGTTCTCCCACCAGTCCGCCGTTCCCGCCGACAGCCTACATGATATATATGCGCAGCTTCACGACTCGTAGAATGTTTTGCAATACGGTTCTACTTGTTGGTCACCGGCACCGGTCAAGATTGGAATGACCTCATTCTTGCAGTAGTTGGTGAGCAGCCTTCTTTCTCGATTTGACGTAGCTTAGACGATTCCTCAAGGCGCCGTGGGTTGCAAACAAATGAGGAGCGTGTCAAGGAGCTGTTGGCCAGTCTCCAGCCCAAGTTGGATGCATATGACTTGATCCTGAGCAAACAGAAGTACCTTGCTGGTGACGTGTGTCTCGTCTTTAGTCCTACTCTGCCTGTGAACTAATAACACCTGTTGGATATTTAGTCTGTCACGCTTGCCGATTTGGCGCACTTGCCATATGGATCTCCTCAAATATATTTCAGTTTGCCTACTACCTTCACCCTGCCTGCATATGATGGCCCCGGTGTCTTTCTGGATTGGTGAGCATCCTTTCTTTTTGATTTGCTTAAACTCCCCTCCCTATGAAGCCCGGTATGGCCCGTCCCCGCCCTGAGGCTGAGTAGTGGAGCACCACTTCCCCTTCCACCACATCCATATATTTTGACCGTTTTTTTTGCTCACTTTCTATCTATCTAGATTACGTCCTGACCAGCAACTGCTGCTACCTGAGGTCGTGAGGTGAGATTGTCCCTTCAAGTCATCCGCATCATTCACACTAACATTGTCTTCTCTCAGTGTCATTTCCATCCACGACCTCCAACAAGCAGGCATTTCTCCACTTCCGTCATACACCCGCCACATGAAGAGTGTGAGTGGGATGTTGACGTTATTGCACCGCTGGCCATTCACCCTCTCCGGAATACGTATGTTCATGGCTTCCTTCTCATTCTCATCCATCACTAACATCCATTTTATTTTACCAGGTGGGTCTTTTGGTTCCGACCACAGCGCGCTCTGGGAGTTCCTTGTCGGTGAACTACCAGAGATATTGACTATATATGCCCACAAGTGAGTCATTCCATAATTGCCCTCCATTCATCTCATCAGCTTCTAATTTTTTATATTCAAGTCTTTGGCGGCCTCATCTTGCACAGCCCTAATCTCGAAATCGCTGTCAGTGAAACTAATCAACCCTCCAATCCCTTCACGCCACATCTTCCCTCTCCTCCTCCTCTCCTCCTCCTCACCGTCATCAACAGCGCCCACTACATGTCTCAAAAGCCAAGCGCTATCATTTTCGGTAATTGGCATCACTATTGGCCACGATTCCAAGACGCTCACAATTACTTTTTCAAATTCACTCGCATAGGTGGTCTAAATACATGTTCACGAGCACTTGCAGCATTACTGGTTCCACCCAAGGGGGAGAGACTCATTTCGGTATGTCAGATCTCTCTGATTGGTTCTCATCGATAACTCATCTCACTCACTGGTTCTATCTTGTCTATAATAGCATCTTCGTATCGTTGATAGATTCTCTGTTTATCCACCCACAACGTGCGTAAATTTTATCACATTTGCATCCGTCTCGTTTTGATTGGCGATTTGTTAGATATCAGTTTTCGAGCATCACTTCGTTCACTCCACTTCAAACACTGACATCGACTCATCCTTCGTCTAGCACAGCAGAGCCGGGGCCAAGAGCAGTGTTAAGTACGGTGCAAAGAAGTTAAGGATATCGGTGAGTCCACGAGCGTGCATAATAAGATCCTAGAATCCAACTAACATTGCAACAAGCGCTCGAAGGATTCCCGTAGCCCTGCTCCCCCGAATATCGAGGTAGGTTCTCAAACTTGCCCTTTAGTCTGTGCTCTCTCTAAATTTTGGTGGCCACGCAGGATCAGGCTGCCTCACCTGGTATGGAAGTGGAGGCTGATATCCAATCAGCACTTCGGGATGCACAAGAGGCTGCAAGACACATGTATCCACTTCCTGGACCTGCGATAACTGTGGCGTCTGTTGACCAAGACGCACAAGCGGATCTCGATGTTGCTGATGGTTTCCAGGACACATATTTGAAACCCCTCAGGATATTCGACACTGTTATTGGAGAGATTGCGAATGTATGCAGGTTCTCCTCTCGATCGGAACCGAACTAATCTAGTTCTACAGGTACATCCATATACAAAGATGGCACTGGGCGTGTTGTCTTTTGCAGCCAAAGTACGTTTTCTTTTTATCTCTTCCCATCTCCCACCACTCAGCAATCATTTGTACAGATTATTCTAGCTCAAGCAGATCACAATGCAGCGGTACTCAAACTTCTCGAGAAAATTACAGTTTCGTGACACAAGACGAGAACCTTCAACAAATTTTGTCGATGCACACTGTCCTTGGCAAGATTTCCCAGCAGAGTCGTGAATGTGCTCAGTTTATCACAAATTATTCGGAGACCAAGAACTTTTGTGAGTGCTACAGGCTGTTGTGCTCTGTACTGTCTCGAGCTTCTTCCATAATCACAGGGAAGAGAAGTGGAAAGGACATCCTCTCGGAAATGAACGATATGATCAAAAAGTACAGTGATGTATTCAATAGGCTCATGCAAAACTTTCGGGACCAAGTCACTTGCGACGTAGCCGTACACATCCACCGTACAGGTAAGGGTTCGGACGTACTTGTGACTTGACTTATATTCATACCTTTTCAGAAGAGTTACTGGACCTCAACGGTATGACTTATGCAGAGGGCGCGGGACTAGATACCAGGAAGAAACTTCTGGCCGGCCATCTGATCAAGTGCAGTAACCTAGTAAGTAAGTTTTATTATTCAATTTGTGCTTCTCTCCCTGGCCAATACGCCTCTAGGAGGCGACTTGGACCGGAGGTCGTCAGGCTGTGAGGACACGCCTCTAGGAGGTGACTCCGAGCATTCAAGCCTGACGGCTTTTAGATTTTTATTGTATCTATTACTATGTACTGACATATTACAATCACAATTGCAGGTTCACACTGGATACAAAGATGCCTTGTCCGCTGCAATGGACGTGCAAAGATTTATTCAAGTCTTTGGCGACCTCATCTTGCACAGCACGCCACATCTTTATGTATCAGCATTGCCGTTCTACCAGCGTGAAGCAGCTGTAGTGACGTTTGGCTCTATTCTAGATGGTCACGTCCTCATTGCATCATTACCATGATCATGCTACCTATACTAGTTCATAGTGCACCGATTTCAAGATTTGATTTAACTATTTCTGGTCTGATGGTTGGCTTGCACATGGGCAGAGAAGCAGTTGGTTAACTGAGTCCTGACATCTTAGATCAAATGCTACAGATGAGAATGTGTTGCTTATTGATGCTTTGTGCATTCGCACTTTGTCTTGTTTCCCTACCTCCTGCCCTGCCATGTCTACTAATCCTGTTCTGGGTAGCAATTGTATGAGTCCAATCCTTTTGTTCGTTCGCGTCTGTTCTTGTCAAATCTCTACATCTACTTTAGTAAGTAAGTGTCTTTAAAGAGTTTTGCATTGCAGTTGATTGGATCTTTTATTGGTGTTCCTAGTCATCAAGATCCTGCATCTGGACTTCTTGAAAGCATGGTCTGTTTTTGTTACCCACGTTCACGATACAATATCCTTGGACCATCGAAATCCACTTGTGCTGCTTTGTTTGGGGTAGGTGCAAGAGCACTTGCGATGAAGGCGCCACAGGTTGTCAGGAAGGAGATGGGTGCGATTTAGCAATGGATGCTTTAGGGACATGCACTAGGAGGGGTGGGCTTTCACTTGGCTGGCACACGAGTGGAGGAAAGAATTCTCCAATGTGGAGAAGCAATATAATAGAAAATGCATTGTGAAAGAAGCAGCTGGTTACTAACTGACGCCTTAGATCAAATGCTACAGATTGCTCATTCGTGCTTTGTCTCTTTTCCCCACCTCCTGCCCTGTCATGTCCACTAATCCTGGCATTCCTGGTAGATGTTGCTCGTGCAGTGATGATTGTGCTGCATATACACCAAGTACGCCATTGGACCCAGAGGTATGTCTTGCTTTTGATGTTGATCCTTGCTCACTAGTTTTACAGTCAGACTGTTACTGCAATCATGGACGTAGCCAACATATACATCCTGCCGCAAATTTCCCTCCTCGAGGAGGTCTACAAATGAATGGCATATCATGTCTAGGTTACCGGACGGTGCAAAATTCACCTGTCAGTCTATACCTTGAATTGATGCTTGGCAACATTCTAATTTCAGATGATAGATAACAAATTTTCGTCAGCCCTGTGGTGGATGCTTGCTCGGCTATAATGCTCATAGCCCGCTTGTTTCAGCATCACCCACTATAGCATCAAGTACATCGTTCAGGCCACCTCATACTGCTCCTTCTCTTCTACCTGTTGCCGAGTCACAGGTGTTACCATGGGAGCCCTCAGGCATTCGAAACTCTGAGAACTTCTTTGCGAACTTACCACGTCATTCCATTCCCTCATATACCAACACATCCTCAGGAACCACCACAATGTCTTTGGTGACTGGTTACACTCCATCACGCGTCACTCAAACAGCCTTTGGGGTACCAATGTCTGGTGTTTCCATGCCCACATATAATGCCCGCGGCCGAACCAGGGGCACTGGTATCATGCGCCCTGCACGGCCAAGGGTCCCAGGGAGTGGTGTGACTTTGAAGGTTCTGATAGTTCTTTTACCCAAGGATGTAGGTTTATGAAGGATTTTTTTCGCACAGAGTATACACTAACTGTGCATGCAGCTCTCAAATGTTTGTAATGAAGATGCTCCAGATTTCATGGACGAAGACTTTCTCTCGGTCACACGGTGAGGTGATCTCAACCTGGCTGGGCTGATATGAAATATCTAAAAATGCTCAACCAGTATAAGTGAGTCTTGGCTCTGCCTAGCTGCTATACTCGCAGAATGCAAGAACGTTTGACCCTAAAGGGGACTGCTACTGAACACAGAACCAGATGAAAGAAAGACCCTTGAAGTGCGATAGATGTGTGAAAGTGCAAGAAGAAAAGCAAAGTGAGCGCGAAGCGCGAGAGAGTGCACTAAGGTAAGCGCGAGCGTGGGAACGTGAGTGCTAAGGCGCGCGTTGTGTGGAGAATACCGGATAAGGAAACGGATAAGGAAGCGGATGTGCAAAGCGAGTGCAAACACAGAGTGAGAGTTATAACGAGCGCGGATAAAGGTCTAGTATAGGCGGATAACGATAACCATTGGAAACACAAAGTGCGCCCAAGTGGTGACTACTACTCTAAGGTAAAACCCAATAGCGAGGGAAGTACAGCAAAGGGGAGTAATAATGATGGAGTAGTAAGTCAGCAAACTTTATACTATGGAAATTGCATCGGAAGCGGAAGGGATAGGAGCAATAAGCGCTATGAATACGTAATGACATGTAATAGCGCTGCAATGCTTGTTACAAACCACGAGGCAAGGGATATGACGTACCAATGAGGTGGGTGGACATAGACGGACGTCCCTGGATGATAGGCGATGAAGGGCAATGCAGGGCAATGCAGGGCGCTTAAGCGCGAGAAAGCGCGCAAGGTGCGCGTGTGGGAATGCTGCGCATTGTGTGGGAAAGTACCGCGCCTATGGCGCGTTTCACAGGAAAGCTGCGCGTTATGTGTAAAACGACTAGGGACATGATAGAAGTCGAATATAGCTGATGGTGCGAGTCGTGCATTGCAGGCCAATTGTCATGAGTTGTGAAAAGGTGCGAAATGTGCCCATATGTGCCTGCAGAAACGCAAGTCTCTACAACAGATGCGTACAGGCGAAGAGCTTGCTTCAGATCTTCGTTTTCTCTCTAGATATGGCCTCACGAAGAAGCTTACCCTTCAGCGCCGAAATGCTGACGACTATGTCCTGGCCGACTTGATCAAAGCAGTTACAGACATAACCATCGACGCCAATATTTGTTTCCCATCATATAACCCCGATCCCCTGGATCTTGCTCCAGATGAACTCAATCAAGATGTCCGCACAGATTTTCACAATCTTCCCTTCCGATTTATTGTTCCTGGGTATTCTAACGCCCATCAGGGTCAACGATACCTGCGTGTTGACCATTCATTTTCATTCCAGGAGCTCCGATTTTCTACCTTCCAGAAGAAATGTGAGAGAGTCCGAGCGCCAGATGACCACTCCACTGGACTATTATTTCTTTGTATGTTCTGGATGTTTTCTCACTTAGTTGGAAGCGCTAAATATGTTCAACAGGCCCAAAAGGTGGACCTCTCATTGGACTGGTGGAGCCCAAGTCCCCCCATCAACATTTCTGCTTCGCCAACCGCATCATGGGCCACCTAGTACAGGGCTTCGATGACACTCCATCTGTCCCTGGACGTTTCTTCACTGTCCCATGTAAGACTAGATGTCCAGAAGATGCACCTACCCCTCCAACGCCTTCGATATTATCAACCCCATCCTCATCCTCTTCATTGATGATGGTGTCCTCCAGCTCTGGTGCTAGTCTTTCCTCTAGCTTGACTAGTGCTGTTCCTCGCTATCAGAATAGTGAACGCTCTGCATCACCTTCAACTGAAATTATTACATCATCAGGCAACACACTGGCTGGTCGAGTTCCTTGGTATCTGAGTAGAGACCGTTCTGCATCACCTCATCCATTGCAGCATGGACAACACCAGAGGACCCCTTCCTCATCACCTGAAAGTCTAATTCTACAGCAGGCCTCCTGCACCTGCCTCCAGTATCCATTCACAGCCAGCATTGTCACCCATCTCACCCACTCTCCACCTCCTACCTGATGCCATGGCTGACAGCTTATCGCGATCGGGTAGAACTCTTCACACGCTTCCATTGAGACAATCTTATGATGAGTCGGTCGCCCCTCTGATCCCTTTCCATGCAGGGAATATTCGTGATCTCTTTGATCTATCACAAGCTATTCACTCCTCTGCCGACCAGGCCTACTCTGATTCTACCCTGTGCATAGAGGCCAATACTGTAACAGACGCGGCTAATGGCATGATTGATGTCTTCCAACATTACTATAAGCGGCTCAGTGAAGGCGGTGCTCTTGACTCGGACGTATTGAATTTTACCAATCCTAACCTGCATGGCACTTTTTCTATCTACTGACGGGAGAACCTGGTGAAGCATGATCTTACTGTTGGGGACATGAAGTCCATATTCTCAATACCTGTGTGGCATTTTCAAGCGTGAATAATATATTTCCTTCATGAGACGCATTGCATTTACTGACTCCTCGCATTAGTGGTCATCGTAACGCAACTGACAGCTTTGGTAACGGCATCATGCGACAAGTAATTCACACTGCCCTTCGGAAAAGTGTTTCCTGGACATCTGACGGTAGTAATGAAGATAATCTGGCACTTGCAGAGGGTGACGTCTGCATTGAACTTGATGATGACTTTTGGGCTCTCAAGCTATCGTGGTTCCCCTCTTCTAAAAAACTTGCCACCATTTTCGCCATTGGTCGTCTCTGTGCCTTGCACATTCTTCAGGTGCAAAATGGGCCGCATCCAATCTCACCAGCTCTTTTGAGCTTCATCGTAAATGGTGTCTTGTCTCTGACAACTTCAGAATCAAACCATTTGTGGCTTGGCGACAATCTATTCCCTACCTTGGCCAACATTATCAAGTCACTGCCCACCGAGGACGAGAATGTGTCCAACCTTGTCATGGATGGAGTGAACTGAGATCATATCACAAGAATTTGTCAATCTCATCTGATGACCGACGTAAGTGCTGCTGTTTTTGTATGACAATGTTCCATGGTTTATTTCAAAACATAGTTTGGTGAGATTCGAGGCACCCCGTCAGAACGCTGGCCAATGGTACGCCGGGACTTGATTTGTGCTGCCCTGCTCAGTTACTCCCATGATGAGTTTGTCAACTCCCAAGAGTACCAGGCTTTTAAAGATGGATTTGACCTCCATGTGACGTCATCCATTCCTTCGCTCTCTGAGGTATGTTGACTGCTAATTCCTGTCTGTCTTGAACTGATACTAGTAAAAACCTCCATCAGATTTTACAACCAAGTTTCAGTAGCATTCTTCGATCAATCTATGATCACCATCCAACTGCTGATGTCTTGGAGAATATGCTATGCTTTGAGGTTGATAGTGATGAAAACTTTCGTGCTCGATTGTCTCCCTATCTTCGCACGTTCAAACGCGCTGTCCTGAAGTATTTGAATGGCAAAGGCCACCCCCGTCACTCCATATTCGAAAGTCTACATGACGATGAAGCAATGCCTCCACACTACCGTGCACTCCATTTTGTTAAGGTGTTAAGTGGAATTCCCTTGGTGCCAGCAGACCCTCTAGCACGATTTATGGTATGTGACTTTTCTGTTTTTGGTCGTGTCTCATCATAGTTTCTCGACATCTAGGTCAATGTTACACAGCATGTCCCAGCTGATGCCACGTTCAATGGTCATCTAAACGTAAGTTATAATGTGCTAATGGTATTCTCAAGGCTGACCGCCTCTGTTGTAGCCAGAAACCGATCTCATTCCGCCCATTGCACATGCCTGCATGCTTAGGCTTGACATATTCATGAACCCGATGACACGCACGAAACCTGTTTCGTACATGGTCATGGCAAATTTATGATACATGCAATTCCTTACTATAGTCTATGCACTTCCCCTGAATTTTCTATACCTTACTTCAATTTACTTTGGACATTTCTGAGCATGTATCACCAAGATACGACTTAGTGGTTCAAATTAAATACTTAACGTACCCTTTACCCTTTCTATAATTCTTTATTTTATTTACCCCTATGCCAAACATATGTACATACACATTCTATGCACACTTTATTTACACCTATGTACTCAAGGCAGTGATGCCAACCAAATCAAGATATACAACAAATAGCTTGGAATGGATTGGTAATCAATGTACAGCAATAAGGCAGTGCTAGAAGGACCTGAACACAGCCTTTGCTGAGTATTCTAGAACATTCTATGAGTATCTTACCAATCATTCTATGACATTCCATGACATTCCATGACATTATATAACATTCTATAGTTCTTTCTCAATAATTCTGACACATTCTGGAATATTCTATAGTACATTAGTAATCAGTAGCACAGCCACTAGTCTAGTAGTATATAAGGGGGCTCATTTTCCCCTCTTGTGAAGCAATCAATTTGATTCCCAAGTATTAACAGAGTGAAGCACAGTTAGGGGAACGTAGGGGAACATTCTTTCACCCCTTAGATTCTTTGTCCCCATTATTTGAGTGAACATTCAAGTGAATATCAGGAGAAATATTAGCTTATTTAGCTCCATTGTTTTGACATTATACTTCACATTCTTCAGAAGTATTTGGCCACATTCTTGAGCCAACTTTGATTCTATCGTCTTCAATCATTCTAGTTCTCTTTTAGACACAGGAAAAGTTCTGTGGGGAGAATTTCACGTATTATTCATCAATTAGGGTAGACACAAATAAGACCTACAATCTGTCAACGAATATTAAGAGCTTGGCCACTTAAGACTACATCAAGAAGGTGTACTCTATTCTGGATTGCGTCATTACTCATTGTGAGATCCTGAGCAGCAGAGAGTTGGTTTCGAGGCCACGTATTGGGACGATCCCGCTAGTGAATTTGTTCTCCATTGCTGAAGTATAAGTAAAGAATATCCAAGAGGGATATAGTATAGTTCTAATTTATTGCATACAGCTGCAACACATTATTCTAAAGGTTATAGCACTATCTTGTGCTACTTATTGGTTTCTATTGTTATTAGTTTCTATCGTTTCTTTGCCCCTTCTACATCACTAGTGTTCACTTGAAAAGTTCAACACACCTTGTCCCCCACGAACAACCACGTTATCAACCGTTGGTAATTGTCTGAACCGTTGACCATGGAGGATTGTGAAATTTGGTGATTTTCTTGCCTTTCATATCCTAGTAAGACACCGCCACTCATGAACTGGTTGTGTGCGCCATTCCAGGTTGATGAAGGAGCATCCCCTCTTGATGTATGCCTTCACATGGCATTGGTTGCAGTCGGTGAGGACTCCTTCTCAGCACATTTCCCTTTATCATTGTAATTTTTCATATCCTCTGTTTCCTTGCTGCACTTTTCATTATCAGCGTAATGTTTCACATCTTCATCAGTATTCCATTGCCGCACTATTGACCGTCACTATACTCATTATCATGGCACGTACTTGTCTCTCCCTCTGTATTTCCTTGCTGCACTACTCGCTGTTATCATACTACTCATTATCATTGCACGCACTTGTCCGTTGCACCTGTTCCTCAGCCTTGTCTTGTACTCACTCAGTGATGTCTTCCATTAACATTTGCACGTTCATTCCCTCCAAGTACATAATGCTCATATCACTTTCACCATATCGTATGAATGGCCACTCATGGCAGAGCCTACTACAGTTGTCATAATGCAAATCAATTTGTGAGTAAGTAGTTTCGAGTTCAAGTTGAGTCGGACAAGTTCAACAGTCGGTGAGTCGACAACTTGAGTTATGTAAGTTGCAGAAGTTGAGTGTAAACCGAGTTGAGTCACCACGTGTCGAGTTGAGTTGCAAACTGTCGAGTTGAGTTACCGCGTGACCGAGCTGAGTTGTGAATTTCTGAGTCAACATTTTAGTCCAATGTGGTCCTTCATAGGCTGGAATGTTGTAATATGCACTTGTCAACATCCTGGACTTTGCGCGATGCGCATCAGAGAACTCATGAGTTCCTGACATGGTGGCCATGTGAACTATAGGAAGACAGATTTTATTTTATTTTTGGACAAGGCTTCGATTTGTATTGGTAGAAACTGTCTGATCACTTGACACTAGATCACTCCCACTTTCCATAGTTTGTGCTTCCATTAACATGCCCATGCACATATGCATATGTATGTATTGCATAAGTAACTTTAAATAAATCGAGCTTCTTCCATGGTAAACCATACTGCCTACTCAATCATGACTTGAACGTGGCTGAATGATTAGCGCTGCCTCGAGGATATTAGGGTGCTGGTTTGATTTTCGTTCTACCGAGTACTCTCCCCTCCCTCTAATTCTTCCATACATTCCCTCAGGCTGATCCCAATCTTTGACTGTTTACAATGACCAAAGACCACAGGCCGAAACTTCCTCCAGGGGCCTCTGGATCCAGAGAAGCAGCTGCTGGCGAGAGCTTGGTATGTGCCCTTATGAGATCACTGTGGACGAGTGCTAATAACATTGTCGCCGCCTCTGACGCATCCTTCATCCAGAACCAGCCCCATAACGGATTCCGTCAGACCCTGCGGAAACTTAAGAAGAATGCGACCAAAAAGATTTCTGTACGTCCACATGAATGTGGGGGGAGCGGAATATGGCTCATATTATGCAGAAACGCTTCAAGTGTGCTCGCCACCAAACCCCTGCTGTCCAGAACGATACTCATCAAGGTGCCTCATCGAATCAGAATATTGAGGTAGGTGCTCGTTATTTTAATCTTGAACTTGTCTGAGGTCCACCAAGGATGAGTCGCATCTGCATCCTTCCGATGATAACATCCCTGAGAATCCCAGTGGTTGTGTAAACCAAGGAGCGCCCGGAGAACCTGCTTCGAAGGTATTTACACCAAATGATTTGTTTTTCGTCTCTAAATTTTGGTTGGGCACAGGATCAGGCTTCATCTGGCGTGGAAGAGATCCCTGATTTCAAATCAGTTGATGCTAAGCTTCAAGATACCCGTGAGCATACGGGAAACATGAGACTACTCGGGGGACATGGCAAGTCTGTGACATCCGCAGCCAAGGATGGTTCAAAAGATCTCGATGCTGCGGATGATTTCCAGACTACATATCTTCAACCACTCAAAAATTTTGACACTGTCATTGAGAATCTTGCGAATACTTCTTGGTTGGAAGCGAGCTAATCAAGTTGCATAGGTACATCCTTATGCGAAGATGGTGTTGGGTGTGCTGTCTGCTGCATCCAAAGTATGTGTAGCTCCCCCTCCTGTTCAGCAGTTGTTGACTCTATGCAGATTATTCTCGCACAAACGCAACACGACCAATCGGTACAATCTCTTCTCACGAAATTAGAAGATGTTTACCGCTTCATGTCACAAGACGACACTCTTAGCAAGATTCCGACCCAGCGCAGTATCGCTGGACGGATTGCCCAGCAGATTTTAGAGTGCGCGGGTTTCATCAGGGACTACTCGGAGGAGAGCTTTTGTAAGTCATCGAGCTATTGCACTCTGCATATTGTCAATCTAATACCATCACAGGGAAGAGACTCGGGAAAAATGTTGTCTCGGGGACGGATGATCTGGTTACACAATACAACGACGCTTTGGATAGGCTTATGCAACAATTTAGGGACCAAGCTATTCGGGACATAGCCAATCTTGTCCGGTGTACGGGTAAGGATTCGGGTGTGCTTCTGACTTTACATCCACTCATGCCCCTACAGGTAACGAACTGGGTGACAAGCTGTTTATGAAACCGCTAGAGTATTCTAGGTCAAGTGTGAGGCCCATCTTAATTGTGATCGAAGCACTGGACGAGAGCGGCGAAGTCGAGACACGGAGTAGCCTTCTCCGCATACTTGCTGGGAAACTTCAGGAGAAAGATCTTCCCCAAATCACCGAACTCCCTCCCAACTTTTGGATTCTCGTCACCTCTCGCCCACTTCCTGATATTGATGATGCATTTCGTGGTGCTCAACATATTCTGCGGTTATCCATGGACAACATTCTACCAGCAGTTTCAAAGAGCGACATCCGTGCTTTTGTGTCTGAGAAGCTGAAAGAGCTGCCAGATTTTCGGGATGAACAGTTCGCAGACCTCGCCGACAAAGCTGGTGGATTATTCGAGTGGGCGCGTCTTGCATGCGAATACATCCGAAAAACCACTCTTGGCTCATGCGCAATCGATCGCTTCAATGATGTCATGTCCTACAAAAATGGAGAGCGGGACAGCTTGTTGTATGGCATATATACCTTCATTTTAGAAGAAAATATACGGAGGGACAGATATATCACAGAAGGCGGCTATCAGCGAGCGCTAGCGAGGTTTCATTCCGTGATGGGACAAATACTTGGTTCGGCCAGGCCACTCCCTTTACATGCCCTGGAAGCCATGCAGAATCATTTTCCAGACACAAGGGTGCAGTACAAAGTGGAAGATGTGGTAAAACATATGGGATCCCTGCTAAGCAGTGCCACCAACCCATCTAGCCCCATCCGACCGCTTCACGCATCCTTCCGCGAATTCCTGACAGACAAATCATCCAGCAAAGACTTTTTCATGGACTTGTCGAACACCCAATGTGATCTTGCTTTTGCGTCACTTGGAGTGATGGAACACAACCTTCGCTTCAATATGTGTAATTTAAAGTCTTCATACTGCCCTAATAGCGAAGACATCGGGCTGCAGGATCGAGTCACAAGATGCATTCCCTCGCATCTGTCCTATTCCTGCCGATTTTGGGCTACGCACATACGAGCAACGGCCTTCAACCTGAAGCTCGCAAAGGAAATAAGATCACTCCCCCGACAACGAGCGGCTACTGTTCTGGATTGAAGCACTCGGCAGCGCAGTTGCCGTGCTTCCACTCATTTCCCAGTGGCTGAAGGTGAGAACAGAGTGATCTGGCGGCAGGCGAAGTGCTCACCCGCGAACACAGGACCAATCCGAATACAAAGATGTGTTGTCCACTGTAATGGATGTGCAGAGATTCATCCAAATCTTTGGTGCGATAATTTTGCACAGCACGCCGCATCTGTATGTATCAGCGCTGCCATTTTCGCCCACCAATTCCACGATAGCTACAAAGTTTACTGCAAGGTTTCCGAGCACTCTTTGTGTGATACATGGACGTCTTGTGAACTGGACGGCTATTCAGACCGTCATCAATGGGCACACTGAATGGGTTTCGTCGGTCTCGTTCTCGCCCGATGGCACTTGCATCGTGTCTGGTTCTTCAGATTCCACTGTCCGGCTGTGGGATGCAGCGACGGGACTGCCATTGGGTGAGCCCTTCCAAGGACACACTTCTTTGGTTTCGTCAGTCTTGTTCTTGCCCGATAGCACTCG